>NC_091955.1:26720035-26954695 GCF_031021105.1 Erythrolamprus reginae | reverse complement strand
CAAGCAAAATCCAGCATTTCCCTTCCACCCCCTTTAAATTTTCAGTGATTGGCATATGAAGCCAAATTATTGTATTGCCAAATGATTACATGTAGAAGGAAAGCAGTACTTAAGCAGCCTAGAAACCAGAACAATCTATCGTGCTGATACACTCTTCCCAGAACAAATTGTTGTACCATTGGGAAGGTGTTTGAAATGTGCATTTATCTGGCACAGCTACTTTGAGGATTATTATATTGTTCCTATTTTATTGCTTTAAATGGCTCAACGCACAAAGATAAGCTGGAGATAATGAAGCCACGCATGCTGCTAAAGTAATAACCCAGGGAATATTTGATAACTTTTTGTTGTGGTGGTTTATTTGCACTATTTGTTAAGGCTAACAGGGATGGCCTATTTTGCACAGGAGCTTGCGTAACTATACAAATGAAATTTGATAACATTAGTGATCTGACTCAGGGCAAGTGGAAATTAAGCAGGCATCACTCAGCTTTGCAATTTCGCCTCCCCTTATTGCCAACCTTTTATTCATTTAACAAGCTGCCAGTCAGGAGAGCTGCAAAAACCACATACGAGGGACTAATTATTTACTCAGTATAATTAGGCTTCTCCTCTCAACCTTTTCTTTCGCACATCACCAACTTTACCTTGTACGCATGCCACGTGAAATAACACTCTTAGTGTATGTGAGCCAATAAAATTCTTGATTATATCGCAAGACCTGACTATGATCATGGCCTATAGCAATGCCTGCAAAAGCAATGTGTATGCTGTGCGTGCCCTTAAAATATAGGTTTGTCAGCTCAGCACAGTCTCTTTCTGCTTCATTGCCTTACTACAACACTTTCTGAACTGTTCTTCAGCCGTGTCATTTTAATAACACACTCCTCTATATTTGTTTGCTGGCTTAGCTGCTTATTCCAGAGCAACCTAAAGCAACCTAAAATCATTGTGATGCAGCACAGATAGAACACATGAACAAACAAAATAAACAAACAATGCTTGGTTTCGCTTATCTCCTTACTGGACTCCATGGAAACTGGGATTTGATTGACATGCCATTTTTAATTTCTTGCCTTGGTGGAGTTCGTATTTTTCTGTTATCCCCATATTGCTCTCTGCTTTCATCCACCTATCCATGCATGGACACATATCCACAGAGAAAAGTAATTTCAATATCAGAGTTTGCCCAACATCCCACTGGGGGTGGATGTTCCTAAGCAGTCTTCTAATATCACCTGCACTGACAACAGGAGGGGGTGCTACCCATTTAATTTCAGACATGAATTAGTGCAAGGAATATCTTGCACTTTTTCTAATATCAATAAGTGTAATAATGTTAATGTTACATTTTGATAGCTTTTCATATTCAAGTTGCTTAATGTTCTGTCGGGGCTCTCTGGTAGAATCCTCCCAAAAATGCACAGGTACAAATTTCAGATACACACACGTTTGAAAATTCAAAACAATGTTCTTTTATAATGAAAATTCACTGAAACCAAGCCCTCTTTTGGTATAGCAAAGAGCGCTCGTCTCCAAACAAACTGGTAATTTGTACAAGTCCCTTATCAGTTATGTGATACTTAGCTTGCAGCTATGAGGCAATTCACAGTCCTTCTTCTTCTTCACAAAGTGAAACACACTTTGCTCTGGTTTAGTTTCAAAGTGGGGGAAAAATCAGCACACAAAAAGTCAAAATCAGTAAAGCAGTCACAAAACACAACGATCAGATAATCCTCCCACAATGGCCAAACCCACAGGCTGCTCTTTATAGCAGCCTCACTAATTACCACAGCCCCACCCAACCACAGGTGGCCTCATTTTCTTTGATAATAATCTCCCAGTTGTTGCTGCCTATGCATCGCTCTCCGCATGCGTGGCTGTATCAGTTAACTCTTGTTCTGAATCCAAGGAGGAGCTAGATAATTGATCTCCTTCTGAGCTGTCTGCCACACTCTCCTCCTCCCTGTCACTCATGTCTTCTTGGTCAGAGGAGCCTTCATTAGCAGATTCCACCGGGGGCAAAACAGGCCTGCAGCATGTGGATGTCTCCCCCACATCCACAGTCCTTGGGGCAGGAGCAGGGGCCAGAGCTAACCACAACACTTAAGGAGCATTTTAATAACACTATTTCAAAGAGTAGAATATTTGTAGCAAGGGCTGATAGTAGAAGCACCACAATTATTGTAAGTCAATATTGTTGAAAACATCTGCAAGAAAACAACCAAGCTCAGAGAGAATGAAGTATTTCACTACAGTATTAAAGTTTTGATTTGAATAAGTTATGAGATAGATCTTCATTATTTAATTAGCATGTTTATGTCACCATGCTTTTACCAGGGGTAAAATCCAGCAGGTTCTGAGAGATTCTGAAGAACCAGTAGCGGAAATTTTGAGTAGTTTGGAGAACCGGCAAATACCATCTCTGGCTGGCTCCCGAGTGCGGTGGGGATGCAGATTTTGCAATATCCTTCTCCCAGGATTGGGGAGGGGAATGGAGATTTTGAAGGATCTTTCCCCTGCCACGCGCACCAAGCTACACCTTGCCCACCAAGAGATGCCCACAGAACCAATAGTAAAAATATTTGGACTTCACGCCCTGGCTTTTACCCCAAAGAGAGAATGACCTCCCACCCCAAAAAATGGGGGAACCTAAAATCAAAGTAAATATAGATCACAGCATATCCAAATACTGATTCTGTTCAATTGGTCATGTGACTCAGCTCATAGCATAAACAGCCAAATGTTTAACTGGCAAAGTTAAACAGATGAAATGCTCCAAAAGGTTCTTTGTTCCCAGTAGCTCTATAAACATTGTCTACAATATAGTGTTTTTTTACATCAGAAAAATTGTTTATTGTATCATTTATGCACACATAAAGATTTGTGAAATAGCTTGGATGTATAACAAAGCTAGTCTCTAACAGTCTTGTCAGTGGGCCATGGAATCACGTTCTCCTTATCTCCATGAGCCATAATTGTGGTTAAAGATTAAGTCCACTGTTGTAATTTACCATGCCAGCTAAAGGTTTTGAAGCTCAATATATTTTTGAAGCTGAATAAGAGATCAGTAACCGAATGTTCTATGAAAATAGCAGGATAGTTAGAGTGGAAAAAAATAAGTTAATCTCTGACCCATGTTAAGCAAACGGTGCTACAGTGATCCCCCGATCATTGCGAGGGTTCCGTTCCAGGACCCCCCGCAACGAGCGGGTTTTCGCGGAGTAGCGCTGCGGAAGTTAAAAACACCATCTGCGCATGCGCAGATGGTGTTTTTACTCCCGCAGCGCTAGCGAGGAGCTGAAGATTGGGGTTCCTGTTTTAAAACGTCGCCGCCCGGCATGGGCGGCTTGCCAGCACCCACCCCCCCCCCGGACCCCCAACCCGGGTTTGGGGGGCCTGCTAGGAAGCCGCCCATGCCAGCGGCGACGTTTTAAAACAGCCGCGCCGCTTTCCAATGAGTCCCGAAGACAAACGCGGAAGTTTGATGTTTGTCTTCGGGACTCATTGGAAAGCGGCGCGGCTGTTTTAAAACATCGCCGCCGGCAATGGGCGGCTTCCTAGCAGCCCCCCCAAACCCGGGTTGGGGGTCCGGGGGGGTGCTTCCAAGCCGCCCATTGCCGGCGGCGACGTTTTAAAACAGCCGCGCCAGCTTTCCAATGAGTCCCGAAGACAAAACGCGGAAGTTTGATGTTTGTCTTCGGGACTCATTGGAAAGCGGCGCGGCTGTTTTAAAACATCGCCGCCGGCATGGGCGGCTTCCTAGCTGCCCCCCCAAACCCGGGTTGGGGGTCCGGGGGGGTGCTGGCAAGCCGCCCATGCCAGCGGCGACGTTTTAAAACAGCCGTGCCGCTTTCCAATGAGTCCCGAAGACAAACGTCAAACTTCCGCGTTTGTCTTCGGGACTCATTGGAAAGCGGCGCGGCTGTTTTAAAACGTCGCCGCCGGCATGGGCGGCTTGGCAGCACCCCCCCAAACCCGGGTGAGCAGCGAGCGAACGGCGGGTGGCCGGGCGAAGGGCGGGCGAGCGGCGAAGGGCGGTGCGAGCGGCGAAGGGGCGGAGCGAGCGGGGTGCTGGGGAGGGCTTCTCACCCTCCCGCCAGCAAGAGGGGGAGCAAACGGCGTGGGCAGGCTGGCGGACAAGCCGTTCACTCGGGCCGCTTCCCAGCTGAGTACCTCAGCTGGGAAGCGGCCCGATGCGAACGGCGTGGGCGTGGAGGAAGGTGCGGGCGAGCCGTGGGGTCGCGGCGGGCAGGTAGGCTGCGGACAAGCCGTTCGCCTCGGCGCCGCTTCCCAGCTGAGTACTCAGCTGGGAAGCGGCCCGAGCGAAGCGGCAGCAGCGAGGAGTTTGCGTGGGCGGTGGGGAACACTCCTCGCTGATGCCCGCCAAGAGGGGGAAGACCTAAGGGAAGCCGCCCAGCAGCTGATCTGCCCGGCACCATCTACGCATGCGTGCCCATAGAAAAAAAGGGCACGCATGCACAGATGGGTGTTTTGACTTCCGGGTTCAAAAATCGCAAAATTAGCCTGTTCGGGGGATCACTGTATTTTATTGGTTTTTATCACTCTAGTCTTTTCCTGGTTTGTTTTCACCTAAAGATCTCAAAAGGGAAAAAAATAAAAGAAGTTGAGAGGGGGAGGGAATGGACAGTTGATGGAAGTGAGGAAAAATGAAAAGGCTGCAAGATCATATATCAAGGAGGATACAAAACACACATATATTGCAAAAGCAATATGTTTTTGTTTCTGGTGTGAAGATACACTGGATATGGTTATCTCAAATCACAGTTATGATTTCTGTTTTTTAACTTACCAGGAACTTCTATCTATCTATCTATCTATCTATCTATCTATCTATCTATCTATCTATCTATCTATCTATCTATCTCTCTGTCTGTCCACCACACCCACCCACCCACCCCACCCATCCATCCATCCATCCATCGCACCTATCCATCATTATCTATCTACCCATTCATCCATCCGTCCGTCCATCTATCCATCCACCCATCCATGCATTCATCTATCCATCATTATCTATCTACTCACCCATCCATCATCTATCTATCTATCTATCTGTCTGTCTGTCTGCTCTGTCTGTCTGTTTATCTATCACCTTCAGTCTAGTGGTGAGGGTACCAGGTTAAAAACTAGGAGACTATGGAATTCTGGTCCTACCTTGGACATGAAAGCTTTGGGCCAGTCATCTCTTTCAGCCCATAGACATCAAGCTTGGATGACAAGATAGTTGGCCTATTCGCAATTAATGGATCAATACTCAACGGAACTGGGGGGGGAAAACAACCAGATCCTGTATTTATGGAAAAAATGCTAGAAGAAGAGACAGGGAAGGGGAAGGGAGGCAAGGGAGGGAGGCAAGAGTGTGTGGCGGGGGGGTGGAGGAGAGAACTGACTGAAAAAGCAAATTTTCAAAACAAGAGTGGAATAAAACGCAACAAAATAGATAAAAGAGTAGAAAAAGGACTGGAAGAACAACCAGGTCTCTTCAATCATTTTCTGGATCATAACTATCGTCCAGTCTCCAACCTTCCTTTATGGGGAAGGTTGTTGAGAAGGTGGTGCACTCCAGCTCCAACGGTCCTTGGAAGAAGCCGATTATCTAGGCCCCCAGCAGTCGGGTTTCAGGCCCGGTTGCAGCACGGAAACTGCTTTGGTCGCGTTGATGGATGATCTCTGGCGGGCCCGGGGCAGGGGTTTATCCCTCTGTCCTGGTGCTCCTTGACCTTCTCAGCGGCTTTCGATACCATCGACCATGGTATCCTTCTGCACCGGCTGGAGGGGTTGGGGGTGGAGAGACACTGTTCTCCAGTGGTTCTCCTCCTACCTCTCTGGCCGGTCGCAGTCGGTGTTAGTGGGGGGTCAGAGGTCGGCTCCGAGGTCTCTCCCTTGTGGGGTGCCTCAGGGGGTCGGTCCTCTCCCCCCTGCTATTTAATATCTACATGAAACCGCTGGGTGAGATCATCCAAGGACATGGGGTGAGGTATCATCAATACGCTGATGATACCCAGCTTTACATCTCCACCCCATGTCCAGTCAACAAAGCAGTGGAAGTGATGTGCCGGTGCCTGGAGGCTGTTGGGGCGTGGTGGTGGGTGTCAACAGACTCAAACTCAACCCGGATAAGATGGAGTGGCTGTGGGGTTTTGCCTCCCAAGGACAATCCATCTGTCCGTCCATTACCCTGGGGGGGGGGATGTATTGACCCCCTCAGAGAGAGTCCGCAACTTGGGCGTCTTCCTCGATCCACAGCTCACATTAGAGAACCATCTTTCAGCTGTGGCGAGGGGGGGCGTTTGCCCAGGTTCTCCTGGGTGCACCAGTTGCGGGCCCTATCTGGACCGGGACTCATTGCTCACAGTCACTCATGCCCTCATCACCTCGCGGTTCGACTCCTGTAATGCTCTCTACATGGGGCTACCTTTGAAAAGGTGTTCGGAAACTTCAGATCGTGCAGAATGCAGCTGCAGAGAGCAGTCATGGGCTTACCTAGGTATGCCCATGTTTCACCATCACTCCGCAGCCTGCATTGGCTGCCGATCAATTTCCGGTCACAATTCAAAGTGTTGGTTAATGACCTTTAAAGCCCTTCATGGCACTGGACCAGAATATCTCCGAGACCGCCTGCTGCCGGCATGAATCCCAGCGACCCGATTAGGTCCCACAGAGTGGCCTTCTCCAGGTCCCGTCAACTAGAACAATGTCGGTTGGCGGGCCCGCAGGGGAGAAGAGCCTTCTCTGTGGTCGGGCACCGACTCTCTGAACCAACTCCCCCCAGGGGATTAGAACTGCCCCTACTCTTCCTGCCTTCCATAAACTCCTTAAAACCCACCTTTGCCGTCAGGCATGGGGGAATTGAAACACTTCCCCCGGGCATGTTCAATTTATACATGGTATGCTTGTGTGTGTGTCTGTTAGTATATGGGGTTCTTTTAAATCTTTAAATATTTTAATGTTATTTGGATTATTTATGATTTGTTCTATCTTGTTGTGAGCCGCCCCGAGTCTTCGGAGAGGGGCGGCGTACAAATCTAAATAATAAATAATAAATAAATCATATAAGGATGGAAGACATATGATCCCCTGGAAGAAGATTATTTCAGTGACAATAAGACAATTGTAATTATTCACCAGTATTGTATTATGTTTACATGATACTAACTTACAATGTGAATCTTGGGGATTGGTAGATACTTTACATCACATTCAACTTCTTGCTGAATGTAGAATATGATAATCGCATGCCTGAACAATAAACTTTTGAACTACATACAACATTTCCTTTCCAAGTTACAACAATGAAAAAAGTGATTTATTTTTGACACCTACAACTGCTGCAACATCCCCCATAGTCATGTGTTCAAAAATCAAGTGCTTGGCAACAGGTTCATGTTTATAACGGTTTCATTGTCGCAGAGTCATGTGATTCCCATTTTGCAACCTTCTGACAAGCAAAGTCGATGGGAAAGACTGATTCACTTAACAATCTTGTTACTAACTTAACAACTTCAGCGATTCACTTAACAACCATGGGAAGAAAGGCTGTAAAATGGGGCAAACCCCGCTTAACAACTGTCTTGCTTAAAAACAGAAATTTTGGGCTCAATTGGGTGCTTAAGTCTACCCGTGCTGTATAAATATCTCCAGTAAAAGAAAACGCCTTTGAAAACAGTCTGACTCATCGCTGAACAGCTCTAGTTCTGCTCCTTGGGATAAAACCAGATCCATAAACTCTCTATTCCATCTACTGATTAATTAATTAAACTTGCAACTTACATTGAACCTTGACGCTAGAAAGGATCCACTAAACTTGAGAGAAATGAAACCGAAAAGATGATCAGAAGAAACACCCGAGAAGCTGCCATTCTTGCTTACCAGTTTAAGACAGTTTATTCACTTGGGTTTAATGGTTCGGGTTTATTACCTCTGCAGCAACAAAAACAACTTTGCTCAATCTATAGCCTTTCCAATATTCTCCAGGTAAAATAATAATAGTAATAATAATAATTATTATTATTATTATTATTAATTATTATTATTTATTAGATTATTATTATTTATTAGATTTTATTAGATTTGCTGTTGTTGTTGTTGTTGTTGTTGTTGTTATTATTATTATTATTATTATTATTATTATTATTATTATTATTATTAATATTTATTAGATTTGTATGCCGCCCCTCTCCGTAGACTCAGGGCAGCTTACAGCAATGATAAAAGCAATATATAATGACAAATCTAATAGTTAGAATCTAAAATAACAATAATATACATTTAAAAAGTCTAAAAAAATAAGAAACCCCAATATATAAAAAACATACATGCAGTCATATCATACACAAAAAAACTACATAGGTAGGGGGAGATGTTTCAGTTCCCCCACACTTGATGACAGAGATGGGTTTTAAGGAGTTTACAAAAGGCAAGGAGGGTGGCGGCAATTCTAATCTCTGGATGGAGCTGATTCCAGAGGGTCGGAGCCACCACAGAGAAGGCTCTTCCTCTGGGTCCTATTTTCTAAAAACATTTTTTCAACCTAGTTTCTAGTCTGCTCATTATTAAGGTCATTGTTCTCACACAGCCCTACCTGCCTAGCACAGCCAGTAATGAAAGATGATAACAACAGTTATCATCTTTCAGTTATAACAGTTCAACAGTTTTGCAGAAAGACCACACTGGTTCCACCAGCAGAAAATTTCTCAGTATGAAATTTATTTATTTATTTATTTATTCATTCATTCATTCATCTGGATCTAGTTCCATCACCAGATGCATAGAGCTAAGCTAAATTATTTCATGAAAGATATACTAAATTTAGAGGACTGCTATACCCATAAGCATGTTTACAGAAATTGTCATGGAGACTTATTTACCACAGCAGAGGAATAATCTTAAATTCACTGCCCCGGAAGCAGAGTAAAGACACTGAGACATATTGTGAATTAAATAAGGGTCATTTTATTAAATTAACATAAATTTAAATAATGTAACTTTAAATACATAAATTTAAATATTTAAATTAAAACATAACTAAGGACCTGCAGAGGCCAAAACTAACGGGGCGGAAATTCCTACCAGAAACTTCCTTGGCAACATTGGGCAAAAACTCCTTGCTGAACCAAGCTGAAGGTACCACCTCTCACCTGGATCCAAGCCACGCCCCTTCATCGTGTGGGAGGAGTTCACCCTCCAATCCCCGTAGGAAATTGGATCCGGTGATTCCCATGGACATCCTCTCTCCAATCCCTGACGTTGTTCCAAACCTCTAGTTCCTGGAGAGAGGTGGTCCATCACCCTTTAAAGGATGCCCAAAGGAGCATGTGCAGTTGCTTCTAATTGCCCATTTCCGCCCCTAACCTGCCAAACCCCAGTGACCAAAGGGAGACCTATACTGACATCTAAGTGCGCCGCACCCCCTAACCAATCCAGTCCACACCATCAATGAGGAATAGGTGAAAAAATGGCCGCCTCTAAAGGGGAGGCTGCAAAAAATTCCTATTCGGCCCCGAGGCGACCTCCTTAGGACACACTGTTAATAGTGGAGGGTGGGCGCGTCCCCCTGCTCCGGGGGCAATTTCAGCCGGTGGTTTAAGCCGCCGGTCGTGCATTTCTCAATATGATTTTTTTAAAAAAAATGTTCAATCAAATATCTGCTGGAAACCACCAGACATGATTTGACTAACACATTTCCATTTGTTTTGAAAACAAGTGATGGGGAAAGATTTGAGATCAGAATATGTTATATAGTTACAATATACAGCATATCAGGAAAAAATATCTTTACTGCTTCTGCTATATAAACACATTTATGTTTTGCTTTTGATGCTTACATTTAGTACAATTCTTTGCCTTCTTTCACACTTTTCTCTTTTACTGTAAATGTTTCTTTCCCCACTCCCAGGCCATTTCCATTAGCCTTCAACTTAACACAATTTAATTCCCACGCAAGATAACTCCATAATAATTGCATTAGACTGGTACAGTAATGTCATCATATTAATGCTCATTTTAAAAAAAGAATATTTTTCACTGCAGTGGTGGGGTTACTGTATTAAACATAATGACCTGTTGTTTAGTTATAATGTTGAAAAACATGAGGTGAAAATCTCCCTGTAGATAAGTTGGGAAGGAAGGGTGCAGCCAGGAACTGAATAGCTTTCCAATCCTCTTTTCTATGTTCCTTCAAAGCAATCCTTGACAATATTTGTTGAAAATGGGTGGTACGTTTTCTCAATATTTGAGGTGAAAATTTGCAAAGCACTTGCATTGCAAAAGTTTAACGTGGCTTTATAAAAAAAATATCAAAGAATCTCCAAACCTTAACCTTCTACCCCAAAATACAATCTTGCTTCCATGTACTTTTACATCTGCACCACTGTGGCCTTCAACCTCCTACAAACATTAAGAATTCCACCTTTCCCTTCCACAACAACCAATAAATTACCCAAACTTGCTGGTACTGGAATATTTTATTTGTATGCAACTATGTCCAAAGTAGTATAGGAACTTTAAGAAGGTAAATGTTGTAATGAGCATCAGGAATCATTTTATAAAGGAGGGCTAGCTTTATCAGGGGGAAATGAATCCATCACAAAAGTTGTGTGAAAGGAAGATTAAAAACATATATGTTGTTGCTTACTGCAGGCCCAGTCTCTGTAGGACTATATATTTACCTGTATCCTTTATTATTTTTAGAAAATAACTCGTGACAGCAAGCATATCCAACACATCTTCCTCCTCCTGGTTTTCCCTATAAAAATTATATGTGGTGAGATGAGTTGAGAGAGAGTGAATGGCCCAGTGTCACCCAGTTTGTTTTTTTGATTAAGGCAGGATTAGAATTCATGTTCATCCACTTTCTAGCCATTCTAGAATTCCAGGAGGAGGAGGAGGATGGTGGCATGGGATCATGGGGAATCAAGTCAATATTTTTTTTCCCTTATTTTACTTCTATTTTGTACAACCTGATACGCTCAGTTTTTCTCAGGAGTCCCCTTTATATTTAATGAAATTTGGTTTTATGAAAGTGAGCATTGAATATTAATTCAATATTAATTCAACAAAATAGCCTTGGGGTGAACTCTAAAATAATTTTCTGAGAAATGTGACATGTTGCCAGTTCAGTAAAACATTCATACAACAACGGCTACAAAATGTCCCTTTTTCATATAGTAAGGTTTTTTTTAATGAAAATATACAGATTCATTACCAAACAAAATGACCCATGTTGATGTTGTAGAGGCTTAAAAGCATGCATGATATGGGTAGTGAATGGACATTGAATTACTCTATTCATCTGCTTAGATGGAACTGCTATATGCTTTTGTCTTTGCTTCCATGCCATAGGCAATTGCAGGAAGAACACTGTGCACCACATCTAGTTCATGGAGAAAAATACAAATTTGATGTGTTACCACAGAGTTGTTTCCTGGATTTGCATTTTAATACGGGGTCAGTTTATAGCCATTGAAGCAAATCCAGCTATGAAGCATGTTTCAGATTCTCTGACCTAAGTTTGCTGCTGTAATATTGCATAACTGAACATCTGAAGCCTTGAAGACTGTGCTCTTCCATTCATGTTGTTGTTTCTATTTTGTTTCTTGTAGGCAAGAGGTCCATTACATAACCAAGTGGTGTGATGAGTAATAGTAAGAAACTCATTGGAGGAGCAGAAGCAGGAATTTCAAACCTTGCTAAAAATTTGCTTTTAAGACAGGTTTTAATTGATTTTCTCCATAAAAATCAGCTGGATATAACTCTCACTTTGGTTCATTTGCCCTCTTTGCAGTCAAATTTCACTGATACTATCTAGGAAAGCTCCAGAACCAGCAGAAAATGGCTGAGGTAAGTTTTGGAAGAGGGGCGGCATACAAATCTAATAAATTAAAATTAAATTAAATCTGGGTTCAGTTCCAAGGGGGGAGAAAGACACTAGAAACATGGAGATTGCTTGGAACAATAGTTTAATGGTGGACAGGTCTACATGGGGTTTGAAATCCTGGGTAGCTGAATACATGGAGTGGAAAGTATGTGTTATTTATACCCTCTCTTGGGCTTTGAATTTCCTGTTCCTGGGGCAAGGGTATGTAGACCTTTGTTGTGGTTGGCTCTGGGCCAGCTCCAGCATCAGGAATTTGGATGTTGGCTTAGGAGAGTCCTTAGGTTCCCAGAGGACTAGTCTTACTGCCATCAGCTTCGGACAGTGAGGATTCCTTGCCAAGATTAGATGCTGGGGAAGAAGAAGAATCAGATAGAGAGATGGATGCAGCCAGCCCATTACTTAATGACCCCATTAGTGGGTCATCGGACTCGGAGGATCGGTGGATAGATGTCAGAATGTACAGGCTCATGGCTAGAAGGGACCAACTGCCTAGGTATCATCGGAGATAAGGGAGAACACCTGTGCCTGGGGCAATTAGACTAATGGGGCTGCTCATAAATTGCCAGCATTGCAGAGAGTGCATGTGGGAGATTATCTGTTTGGAGAAGGAGACGTCGTGTTTGCATTTTTGTTCCTGGTTTTTCACAGACTCTTGGGGATATTTCACAGCTAAGTAAAACTTGTGGACTGACTGGAAGAGGTCTGGCTGTGACGCTTCCACAGCTGCTCTTATTTGCTTTGCTTATTTTTGTTCTGGCAACTTTCAAGGACTGTTATCTGTAATTTGCTCAGTTTAAGGTGTGTGTGCACAGCTTTATTTTGAATAAATGGCTTTTCTGTTTACTTTACAACAGCGTGTGTGTTTGAATTTACATTTCTGACTTAATTGGGGCTCATAACATGAAGCCCGGCATAACACACATTGTTTGCAGATTCCCATATGGAGTCATTCCAATCAAACAGACAACAAGTGGTCAAAATAGGGAATGCCCTATCTAATCCTGTTCCTGTTAACAGCAGTATACCCCAAGGCAGCATACTGGGGACCAACACTCTTTATACTCTATATAAATGACATTTGTAATCAAATTATAAGCAACTGCGTTCTTTTCATCAATGATGTAAACACCACCAATTACACTGCTATACTCCAAAAAGATCTTAACTTTGTGTCAGAATGGTCAAACATCTGGCAACTCCAAATCTCAAGAAATGCTCTGCCTTATACATTGGCAAAAAGAATCAGAACACCAAATACAAACTGAATAAACAAGACCTTGCAGATGACCCTCACTCTGTAAAAGACCTTGGAATACTCATATCAAATTATCTAATTATCTAAGTGCCAAAGCAACTACATCACCAAAAAGGCTTCAAGAGTAGTGATGGGCGAACCCAATGAAATTCGGGTTCGGCGGATTCGGGCGGACTTTACAAAAAATTCGGGTGACATCACCGAACCCGAACCCCAAACACTCCATGATGTCGAAATTGTGGGATTTCCCAGCTCCTTTTGCTGAAAGAACCCCCCCTTTACTTGCTTTGGAGAGAGGCTGGAAGCATAGCTAATTCTATAGCGTAATTGTTAGCTCTCTCTTTGAATCTGCCAATTGGGGTTCAAATCCCGGTGGAACCATCTTTTTTTTAAAACATTAAAATTTTATTTTTTAATTTATTATTAGTATTAGTACTAGTATTAGTATTATTAGTATTATTAGTAATTATCATCATCACCACCATCATCATCATGCTTCTTTATATAATAAAAGGGGCTTGGGTCCTTTTAATCCCTTCTTAGTGGGAAAAAAAGAAAGCATTAAAATACCCTCCAGCTCTTAGGGGGCAAAAGAGAACCTTCCCCGATGTGCCCATGGGAATAATTAATAAATAATGATGCTGCTGCTGATAATAATAATAATAATAATAATAATAGTAATAATAATTTAAAAATTAAAATAAAAAAAATAAAAAAGGTGGTTCCACCCGGGATTTGAACCCGGATCGGCAGATTCAAAGTCAAGAGAGCTAACAATTACGCTATAGTTTCTGGGCTCTCCTTTTTAAGCTAGTAAAGTACATGCCTTATAACCTTACTTTCTGAATAACCCTCATTTTTGGAACCCTGACACTAAATGCTAAAGGAACCCCCAATACAAAACACAATACAGATTGCCCAACAACTGATATCTAGCAACCTTACCTTGGTGCTTAATAGCTCTGTGCAAAATTTTGAAGCAAGTTTTCTTCCAACAAATATTTGTGTGGCTCATCTTTAGATGTTATACAAAGCAATGCCCCCCTCAAAGTATTCAAATATCTGAGTCCTCATCCTGAAGTTTTTATAGCTAAGGAAAGCTTGGGTATCCATGTTACGCACATGCAGAAACCTGAGTCTTTGACTCAGCTACTGGAAAAAGCTGGGAATTGCAGGATGGGGCTTTGAAGATTTGTGGACTCCCAGCTGAGATGAGAGAAATCATGTCATTTCTGTGATGTGAATATCACATGCCTTTCTTCGCTTTTTATTCCTTATTGCCATGCCTTTCTTTCCTTGTTCTTGGCCAAGAGCAGCAGGTTGCTTTATTATCTATGCTAGAGATACATATTCTAAAATCCATTGAATTTTAACACACCAATCACTGGAAGTGAGACTGTCAAAGCCCTCAAAGCAATGAACAGGGCCTAATTTTCTTTTCAGATTGGAACAAAAACCAGTGGGTTTCATTTTGAGGTCGGGTACAACTCGTTTTTTCAAGTTTGAAATTCTCAGAATGAGGTTTTGAGCTTTGAATATTAGAGTTGGAATGGTTTGCATAATGCATTTAAACTATTCTCTTCTGCAAAATGTCATGATCATCCACAGCACCACTGAATTCCACAATCACTGGGGGAATGTGTGTTGTTTTATTAGCTGCTCATTAATTTTCCATATTTGGAGACTAGCAAGTCACTATTAAAAAGATGATAAAGGCAGACTAGACTTATAACCATTGATTGGAATAGGTGAGAATTATTATGTTGTTGTTGCTGTGTTGTTATTTATTAGATTTGTATGCACACCCTCTCTGAACACTCCGAATTACTCTATGCTTTAAGGATCCAAAACTGTATTAATTATTATGCTGTAATAAGTATTTTTTAAACAAACAACTCTTATCAATAAGATATGAAGAAGCAGAGGAAAATTGCACTCCAGCTATGTTACTTTGATTCTTCGTATCTTAAAGCATGGTATCAAAATCAAGCATGGAGGCTCAGTCTGGCCCATGGGGTTTTTAGATCTGGCCTGCAAGACCACCCTGGAAACAGCAAAAGACCAGCCCGCAATGCTTCTGCCCAGCCAAAATGGGCTCCAAAGCTCCATTTTAACTGGCAGAGGGTTGCAGGATGTGGCAGCTGAAAATGGAGCTTGGGACCTGTTTTTGCTGGCAAAGCACTTGGGCCACCACAGGCACCCTCGACGGTAATAATGTTGGAGCTGGCCATGCCCACCCTGGTCACCCAAAGTGAAACACAAACCATGATGTGGCTCCTCAGTGAAATTGAGTTTGACACCCCCTGTTCTAAAGCTTTTACCAGAAGAAGCACAGCTAGAGCTGCCTGGGAAAACTAAAAACAGCTATGCAATGTATGATTGTGTGCCTGCTTAAATGCTGACCCTTTCATTATCCAACTCTTTAAGGAGAGCAGTTTGAACAATCGAACAATAACATTTGGATATTCAAAATGCTGTGATGTACAGTAGCATAACATTTAGTGTTTTCTTGTTCTTTTTATCAGTTTAAGGATTAAAGAATAGATAATGCTACTATTAAGAAAATTCCATAAATTTTAATCAAAGAAATGCTTTGGAAGTCCTGCTGAAATTAATAAAGCTGCCAAGTGCTTACCCTTTATAAATGTAATTCTACCGTTCAAAATAAATCTGTATATTGGAAGGAATGCAGTTACTTGTATCCAGGGGTGGGCTACTGCCCGGTGCATGGATGGGTAGCAAAAATGGAGCTCCACCCCAGAGCACCCAATTTGCACTGAAAGATGTTGAAAGAAAATGCAGGGCATCCTGCATAAGCCACGCCCACAGTGTGGTGGTAAAATTTTTGGTAGCCCTTCACTGTTTGTATCTTTCATAAAAATATATTAAAAGCTTAAATTCCTTTTTTCTGCCTTTGTTAAATTTTGAAAGTGTCCTAAAGCTGGAAAGTGGGAATAAGTAAGCAATGAATGAAATAGCAAGGGTTAAAATGTATATGTACAGTATTTATGTTTATGTATTTTAATACCATCTCACAACTGCAATTGATGGTTATAACATAGGCGGGTTACATGACCAAGCTTTTTTGTGGTGCTTGTTAAATGAATCCCCATGGTCATTAAGTGAATCTGTAGTCAGTTGAATGCTGCAGTCATTTTTGCTAAAAACCAGAAGCAAACTTTATCTAAACTTCAAATCTGGGTTATAAGTAGCCTCTCCCAGGTAGGTCTGTCAGAATTTCAAAAATTTCCTAGCAACCAGTTGTAAGTCCCTGTGAAATATTAACTATATCTTGGACCAATCAGGTTTCTCTTTCACTCTTTCAATTTTTATACTTAATTGCAGGTAAATAGGAAAAAGAAAAGCTTTACAATTGCATTTTAGTGAGTGAATGAATGAATGGAGTAAACTAACCCTAAAATAGGACTGAGAGAAACTGTTAGACATTGAAATATAAATTGTTCCTATTTTGCTATTATTGCCGTTGATTTTCATGTACTGTTCATCCTGCCTTTTAATCATCTGCAAATATCTGCTTTCCTACTGTTTTGTTGAAGCATTCTGAAAATCTAAGAACCTCCCAGCTTTTTCATGCAGAGTTCAGGGCATCATAGTATTCTGTTTTCTTCCCTCTCTGTTTGCTCATTCTTTGTTATTGGACTGAACACATTCTGTGACTTTGCCAAGAAAGCTTTTCAGTTTATGCCACCTCATATTCAGGCAATAGTAGCTTTGAAAACAAGGGAAACGATAGAATAACAAGACAAAAGACTGTGTTCATAGAAAAGGGAGGAATAGGAGAGAGTGGTGTGGAACTGATAGTAGCGTTGCCAAGGTAATAGAACAGCTTTCATTCAGATCTCCCAGCCTTCCCTCCCTCTCTCCTCCTTCTGCTCTTGCTAGTATGAAGGCATTTTCTAGTACCTGTGTAATGTATGGATCAGTGATGAGTTTCAAATTCCATCGCTATTATTTCATGCACATGCGTGCAACACTTCTGCGTAGAAGTGTCTGGGGCAGGTGGGCGGAGCCTCTCACTGCCGTTGCTATTGGTTCATAGAACTGGATTGTACCATAGTAACCCATAGTAAGTGTACATGGTTGCTTAACTGTTAACTGGTAGAAAGTTGAAATAAATAGAAATAGGGCAAAGAATTAAAATTGTCTTTGGGGATTCCGATAAGAATTCTTGATAGGTCTAGTAACTAATTACAACAAATGTGTGTAAAAGCATTTGAAGTAATGTAATCTATGCTGTAAGACAGTCTTGTCTTCCCTTAAATGCCTTTGCTGGCTCTGGATTGCATACAGATGGCAACTGGCAGATCTGAGCAGCAAGCATTCAGACAACCACTGGGCATCAAGAAGGCTTTCTAGATGCCTTTGCTGACATTGAGTGGTGATCTAGACTTTTGCAAGAAACATTTTGGTATCTGAGGTGGAATATTAAGTGCTGTCCAGCCCAAATTTGCAAAGCTAGGCAGTTTTCAACCCTAGGTCTGCCTGGGGCATTTCGTCTAATTTCAAAGGGTTCTGCAGGCAAACATTTGAATATTCATGCAACAGCAATTCACCCTTTCCTTTCTCATAGGGAGGAACTGACATAGTGGTGAGAGAATATCACAGGAATAAAGCATGTTGTGACAGTGCAAGTGGCACTCACTGTTTGATCTGATCTTGTATCTCACACTGACTTGTTTCATCCATACCCTGATTTGTGGTCCCTGTCAGATTCATTCCAAGAACTTGGTCCATGAAAACTCAAAGGAAGTCAACTCAATTGAAACTAAATGTAGAATATTTTTAAAGTTGATTAGTATCATTGATTGACTCTATACAATGATTAGTGTTAATACAATTATATGTCAATAATTCAGTTTGTTATATTTATTACACAAAATCAGCTTCCTGTCACAGCCACCTCACTTTTTCTAAGGGTAAAATTAGCCCTGAACAGTGTGTTCAAGCACCTGCATTTTTCTTATAACTTTTACATGAATATTTTATCCTGTGATGTTGATGTCTTATATCAGTGATGGTGAACCTATGGCATGGGTGCCACAGGTGGCATGCAGAGCCATATCTGATGGCACACAAGCTGTTGCCTTAGCTGAGCTCCAACGTACATGTGTGTTCTGGCCAGCTGATTTTTGGCTTACACAGAGGCTCTGGGAGGGCATTTTTGGTTTCCAGAGAGCCTCCGGGCGGATGGGGGATGGTATTTTTACCCTCCCCCAGCTCCAGGGAAGCTTTTGGAACCTGGGGAGGGTGAAACAGAAGCCTACAAATCCAATAAATAAATAGATAGATAGATAGATAGATAGATAGATAGATAGATAGATAGATAGATAGATAGATAAATACATAAATAAATACTGGGCCCACCAGAAGTTGGGAAACAGGCCATTTCCAGCCTCCAGAGGGCCTCTGGGTGGCAGGGAAGTTGTTTTCACCCTCCCCAGGCATTGAATTATGGGTGTGAGCAGTCGTGGATGCACAATAGTGCACGTGCATGCTCTTTCAGCACCTGAGCAAAGAAAGGTTCGCCATCACTGTCTTATACCTATGGTTGAGTTTAATGACTATATAAACACATGATTGCATTTGAGAATTTCTGAATCTCCTTTTTAAGTCTAGAAACTTACCAAATGTTGTGGTTAGCTCTGGCCCAGCTCCTGCCCCAAGGACTGTGGATGTGGGGGAGACATCCACATGCTGCAGGCCTGTTTTGCTCCCAGTGGAATCTGCTGATGAAGGCTCCTCTGACCAAGAAGACATGAGTGACAGGGAGGAGGAGAGTGGGGCAGACAGCTCAGAAGGAGATCAATTATCTAGCTCCTCCTTGGATTCAGAACAAGAGTTAATGATACAGCCACGCATGCGGAGAGCGATGCATAGGCAACAACAACTGAGAGATTATTATCAAAGAAAATGAGGCCACCTGTGGTTGGGTGGGGCTCTTAGCCGGGCTGTTTTTTCGCCCATTCCACACTGGGGAGATGGATGTGCGGTTAGGGGGTGCCTGTATTTTTATTAGGTTAATTGGCTTACCTTTGGTCATTTGGGTAGGCAGGTTAGGGGCGGAAAACTGGGGGATGGTTTAGCAACCGCGTGTTCTCCCTTGGGCATCTTTGGGGATGATTTACAGGTTCTCTGCAAGCTCATGGAGGGAGCGACTGCCTGAGCAGCTGGGGGGAACCTGTCTTTGGGTCCTGCACCTTTAAATTCCCGGATTCGGGTTAGCCGGTGGGACCCCCCTCATGCAAAGCATGGCAGGGTCGCAGGTGATGGAGTGGTCCCTCACCTGGACTTGCATCGAGATACGCCCATGAGTTGCCCAGGAAGTTTTTGCCCTAACGTCATTTTCGCCTCGGAAGTATTTGTTTGACCCTGCAGGTCCATTTCCGGGTCATAGTTGATTATGCTAATATATGCAAATTTAATGAATAAATTATGCAAATTTATGTTAATAAAAATGACCCAGTTTAAATCCAGCTCTTGTGTCCGTGTCGTTACTCCGTCTCTCCAGCAATTGAATTGTGTGTATATGCAAACATACCAAACAAAAACTCTAATCTTTGGTATATTCTGGGGGTGAAATTCAGCAGGTTCTAACAGGTTCTAAAGAACTAGTAATGGAAATTTTGAGTAGTTTAGAGACCTGGCAAATACCACCTCTGGCTGATCACAGAGTGGTGTGGGAATGGAGATTTTGCAATATCCTTCCCGCAGAGGAGGGGAGGGCAGTATCCTTTCCTGGAGTGGAGATTTTGCAGTATCTATCCCATGAAGTGGGATGGGAATGGAGTTTTGCAATATCCTTCCCTTGCCATGCCCACCAAGCTATGCCCACAGAACCAGCAGGGAAAAATTTTGAATTTCACCCCTAATATATTCACAGCCTAAAGTTTAACTGATTGTTGACTCTTTGGCAAATACATGCCACTCAGTAATTTATATCTCAATACCCCTTGAGATCTACAAGATAATAGAATAGAATAGAATAGAATAGAATAGAATAGAATAGAATTTTATTGGCCAAGTGTGATTGGACACACAAGGAATTTGTCTTGGTGCATATGCTCTCAGCGCACATAAAATAAAATATACATTTGTCAAGAATCATGTGGTACAACACTTAATGGTTGTCATAGAGGTCAAATAAGCAATGAAGAAGCAATATTAATAAAAATCTTAGGATATAAGCAACAAGTTACAGTCATACAGTCAACATGGGAGGAAATGGGTGATAGGAATGATGAGAAAAACTAATAGAATAGAAGTGCAGATTTAGTAGAAAGTCTGACAGTGTTGAGGGAATTATTTGTTTAGTAGAGTGATGGCGTTCGGGGAAAAAACTGTTCTTGTGTCTAGTTGTCTTGGTGTGCAGTGCTTTGTAGCGACGTTTTGAGGGTAGGAGTTGAAACAGTTTGTATCCAGGATGTGAGGGTCAGTAAATATTTTCCCTGCCCTCTTTTTGACTCGTGCAGTATACAGGTCCTCAATGGAAGGCAGGTTGGCAGCAATTGCTTTTTCTGCAGTTCTGATTATCCTCTGAAGTCTGTGTCGGTCTTGTTGGGTTGCAGCACCAAACCAGACAGTTATAGAGGTGCATATGATTACTGAATTATGTATCAATCTCTTTCTCCAGGATATCTTTTCTACTGTTAGACAGATACAAAACTGAGCAGAAAATATTCTATTAGGAAAAAAGGAAACAAGCAAATATTCTTTTGAGGCAAATCTAGATTTAATCTTCAGAATAACAAATGGGAAGCATGGGCTTGTTCCTGAGATATGTAGCTATTTTTGCTCGAAGTTCTGAAACAATAGCTCAAATAAATAAAGATTTAATCTAACAATTAAATGCAAACCCCCATAAACAATAGTAATCTCTTTAAAATGTACTGAAGAGCTTCATGCCTGCTTTGATAATGATATTTCAGACAACCCAGCTGCAGAGAGCATTAGTTTTATTCAACTTATAAATCCATAACAAGCTCTCGAGGGAAAACAAGAATGCATCCAATACATATACAGTAGCTTTATTATTAATTCTGTGTCTTACCTCCTGGAAAACATTATTAAAGATGCAGAAGCCATTTTAAAAAAATTCTAAGCACCTTATTAAAGGATGTTTTTAAAGTGTCACACCAATTACGTAACATGGCACCATTGATCAAGAGTTTTTTGGAACTGTTGAATACAAGGTCACAGTGAAGTTCTGTGTGCTATAACTAGTAGCTTTTATGCTGATCTCAGGGAGGCATCTGACAATAATGCTTTCTCTATCCAGTAGGGAGAGAAAAGAATTCACCCTTTTGTTCTCTACATTGTAATTCTGTTCAATATTGTTCTTTCTTTCCAAGGACGAAAAAGATTGCTAAAGTTGTTTAATGAAACACGGACACTCTATTTACTTTCTTTTACAATAAAATGAAGTATCTGCATTATAAAAGTGTATGCACTTTTATTGTTTGTTCTTATTCCCTTTTCCTTATCTTCACACTTAAAAAAAAATCATCCTAGGCTTGTGGATAATTCTCAATGTGAAATTATAGCTTCAGGCTATGGCTAAACTGACAGACTATTTTAATTAGCTTGTGAAAATGGGCTGACTTCGTAATTTATTAAGTTTACACACACATACACATACTCACACACTCACACAGAGAGAGCGGGGAGAGGGAAGGAGAGGGAGGGATGGAGAGAAAAAGAGAGATGCTTATTTCTGCCTGGTGAAGTTACAGGAAAATTGGTCAGAATATATTCAACACTTTCTGAATGATTTTACCTTGCAGATCCCTTACTATCTAGGTACAAACTCCCATTTCATTTGCTTTAATTGGGAAAAATAACTAACAAAAGAAAGTGCCTGTTTTTTACAAGATGCTTTTACCCTGGGATGGCAACAGAGGTGACCTTGTTGAGACTAGGAGGGGATTAGATAAATCAGAGAGTGGGTGATGGGTTGCTTCACAGCCTTCTCTGGTCATTGCAAACAAGCTTTTAAATTTGTTGAATTAATTTCTAATTGAAAAGTAGTAATTATCTCAATGTCATGCATATCAACAAAACAGGCCCATGCCAATTTTAGCAAATTTGGGTGATGCAGTTCTTCCCCTTGCTTGATCCAATGGATTATTCATCTATGGGGGTATGGTTCAGAAATCAGCTCTTGATTCAACATGGGAGAGGTGAAATGAAGCAGACCACACAGGAATCCTTAAAGACGGTTCCGTTTATTCAGCTCTCTTGCAAGTGACTTCAGCAAGGAACGCGTCTGGGCTGTCAGTGTCAAAACAGCCCTATTTATACTTTAAAGGCTCGCGCCTAAAAGAAACGTCCGCGCGTCTTAACCAATCAGACGCGACCTTGATTTATTCACATTTTTAAATTGACAGAGACAGTATTTTTACAGAATTTCTTTTTACAGACTTAACACCCCTCCCTCATTGGTTGAGAACAACTGTCAATCAGTGAGCCATGTGATGTAATCCTCCAGTCTGCTTGGCCTGCGTGAAGTCCGATCAGACCTGCGCAGATCATTCGCGTCCGGGATTTCCACAGAGGAGGATGGCTCGTTGTGTTCTCTTGCTTGCGGCTGGGCCCGAGTTGGGGCTCCGGCCTGCGATCGCGGATATGTTGGCGTTGCACCGATTTCAGATGAGGAGGTCGGCTCGGAGTCGTTTGAGGATACTTCTGGCCGTGGTGAGTCCATTTGATAATCAAAAAGTTCAGGCTGTGTGTGAGAGTCTGCTTGGGGGGAAGAATTGTTGTTAGCGGCCTGTTCGTTGTTAGGAGTTAAACGCCCCCGCAAGTGATCAATGTGCCGCTTCCATGTGCGGCCATCCTCTAGCAGAATGATATATGTTTTAGGAGCTGTTTGCTGGATTATTTTCCCTTTGAGCCAATTTAAACCCCCATCAAAAATTTTTGCAAATACATTTTGCCCTAGGTACAAACTTCTTTCAGGATTTACACAGATTACATCATTATAATTATTTGTACAATAACGGGGGGGCAACCTGTCCAGGGGGGACCTTATTTTTCGACCCAATAAAATTTCTGCAGGACTTTTGTTCGTGATGGAATTTGGGGTTATGTGCTGCATTAATAAGAATTTATCTAAATTGTGTTGTATTTCTCCTGGGCCTGCCCTGCGCAGTACTTCCTTGGCTACCCGAACATAACGTTCTGCCAGACCATTAACCCATGGGGAATAAGGAGATGTGAGGGCGTGTCTGACCCCCAAATTACTTAAAAAACATTCAAATTGTCTGGCAGTCAATTGTGGCCCGTTATCAGAAACCAGGATGTCTGGACACCCATGGGTGGCAAACAAATGGTACAGAGCCTTTATAGTGGCGCAAGTAGTGATGTTTTGCATGGCTATTATTTCTACCCATCTAGAGAAAGCATCTACTACAATCAAAAAATTCTGAGATCCAATAGGGCCCGCAAAATCGATGTGTATGCGTGACCATGGCCCAGTGGGTTTCTCCCATTCAACCGGTGTTGTCTTAGGGGGATTGGGACGTGACTCCTGGCACGGGTCACAGTTTGCTACCCACTGCTCGATGTCAGTGTCTAGGCCTGGCCACCACAAGTGTCCCCTGGCCAAACCCTTCATTCTGACAATGCCTGGGTGGCCCTCATGCAGCATACATAACACTTTCTGTTTTAGACTGTTGGGAATGACCACCCTGTCACCCCATAACACACAACCCTTCATGTAGGACAATTCCAACCTTTTTGATTTAAAATCTGTTAGTCCTGCTTCCTCAGGGCCTCCCAACCAACCCCTTTGAATACAATTGATTACTTGTAGTAATGTTGGGTCCTTCCTGGTGTATTCAGCTACCTCTTTGGCTGTGGTCAAAGGGTTTTCCTCGAAGTCTAGAAGCAATATGTCCTCTGACAGGGTTGGGTCTTTAACTAAGTCTGCCATGGGGCATCTGCTTAAGCCATCTGCATGGTTTATTGCTTTTCCACCTTTGTGGGTTAATTCGTATTGATAACCTGATAAAAATAGTGCCCACCTAATTAATCTGGGGGACATGAAAGGAGGAGTTGGCTTGTTAGAAGCTAGTAGACCTAAAAGGGGTTTGTGATCTGTGACTAGTTCAAATTTCCTCCCACACAGGTAGTTGTGAAATTTCTTCACGCTAGATACTAGGGCCAATGCCTCTTTGTCCAGTTGGCTATAATTTCTTTCGGCCATGGACAATGTCCTGGAGAAAAAAGCGATTGGGGCCTCTGTTTTGTTAGGCATTATATGGGCCAATACTCCGCCTACCCCATAAGCCGAAGCGTCACATGTAAGCCTTATGGGCAATATTGAGCTGTATTGAACCACTACGCTTTTAGATGTTAACAATTGTTTTATTTTGCGAAAAGCTTCGCGCTCAGGTGTGCCCCAGGTCCAGGGAATTTCCTTCTGCAGCAGTCGGTGTAGAGGTTCTGCTGCCGTTGCCTTCTGTTTTAGAAAGACAGAATAAAAATTAAGAAGGCCCAGAAATGCTTGGAGTTCTGTCTTATTATTTGGCTTGGGTGCTTCTGTTATGGCTTTTAATTTTTCTGTTGTGGGGTGGATTCCCTCACCGTCTATTCTGTAACCCAGGAATTCGATGCTGTTGGCTCCCCATACACATTTGTCTGCTTTTACTCTCAAACCCCTAGATTGTAGCCTGGACAATACTTCCCTAATTCTTTCATTTAATTGTGATTGGTTTTTCCCTGAGATAAGGATATCATCAAAATATGGGGTGGTTCCTTTGATGCCTGCCAGTAAGCGCTCCATGAGGCTTTGGAAAATGCCTGGGGCTATGCTAACCCCAAATTGTAAGCGGGTGCATCTGAAAGCACCCCTGTGAGTTACTATGGTCTGTGCCAGAGATGTGGCCTCATCGACCGGAAGCTGTTGGTATGCTTGCGCAAGGTCGATTTTAGAGAAGACCCTTCCTTCCCCTAATGAATGCAGGAGCTGTTGGACTACTGGAATTGGATAAGTGTGGTGTTGGAGGGCTTTGTTAATGGTTGCTTTGTAGTCTGCACAGACCCTTAACGAACCATCAGGTTTAAGCGGTGTTACTATAGGGGTTTCCCATGGCCCTTGCTCCACCGGGACTAAGATGCCCTGAGCTATTAGTTTATCCAGTTGGATGTCCAATTTAGGGAGGAGCGGTAAAGGAACCCTGCGAGGCTTGAGTCTGACAGGGGGAACCTTGGGGTCTAGAGAAAAAGAAATAGGGGCCCCATTATACGTGCCCAATGTAGGGCTGAAAACCTCAGGGAACTCATGCACAAAATCAGGAATATCATTATCAGCATTAATTTTACAAATTCCCAATATTTCAATGCCCAGAGGAGACATCCACGTTAACCCAAGGAGGGAGTGTTTAGCTCCCTCAACCACAACCAATGGAAGAGAACATTTACATTGCTTAAATTGGACAGGCACATCCACTTTCCCTAATACAGGTATAACATTTCCCTGAAAATCCCTTATGACCAGAGTTGTCTGCAGAAAATCAGTTTTCAGAAAATTAGGCATATACATTTTAAATTTGTCCCAAGGCATAATAGAATACTTTGACCCTGTGTCCAATTCGAAATTACAAGGTTTGCCATTTAAAAGTAACGAAATGACAATTTTGCTCCCTTTTTTCGTATTTGCGCAATTTACGTAAGTGTGTGCGTTACCTCGTGAGTAGTCACGGTTAGCAGTGGAGTAGTTTCTTCGGTTGAAGCCTCTGGAAAATTTGTTGTCTCGCGGTTGTTGTGCCTGGTTGTTAAATCTTTGTTGGCGGGGTGCAGAGAAGGACTCCTTGGGAAGGGGCGCTCTGCATGCCTCGGCGATGTGCCCACGCCAGTTGCAACGGCGGCAAATGGCGTCTCGGAACGGGCAGCGTTGTCGTGAGTGGTTCCCTCGGCATCCGGGGCAAGGGTTGGATGATCGTTGGTATCTGGGCTGTCTGGGTTGGTCAGATGGCAGCAGGAGACAGGTGTCGTCGTCCGTAGCAGCTGGGCTGAGGTCATCTGGTGCCTCGGCGTGGGAGACAGCAACGGAGATTTTAGAAACGGTTTCTTTTTTCTCGTGTTCTTTGAGTTCTTTTGCGGCCGCGTCAGCTACTTCGGCAGTTTGAGCCAGCTTAATAACAGATTGAAGCGTTGGCTCATCTTCAGTTAGGATTTTATTGCGGACTGCGGCGTTTTTCATTCCAAAAATAAGAGCGTCGGTGAGGCGAGCTTCCGGGCTGTCAAATTTGCACTTTGACAGCACCGTACGAAGTCGCGTGGCGAATTGGTTTATGGATTCTGACTCACGTTGTGTCATTCTTGAAAATTGGTGTCTGTAGACTACGGCAGGTTTTGTTGGCTTAAAGTGATTGGCGAGTCTTTCTTGAAGGTCGTCCCACGGAACAGCTTTAGCCGGGAGCGGGTCGGTCAGCGTTTGGACGAGGTCGAAGATTTCTGTACCGCAATAATTGAGAAAAATCGCCCGCTTCCTGTCGGCTTCGGCTTCTCCCATTCCTGCAGCTTCGAGGAAAATCTCGAATTTTGCCATGTAGGCGTCCCATGATGACTTTTCGGGGTCGAAGTAGTCGGGAGCCCGGCCGATCTGGAGGTTGTTCATGCTTGACACGTGGATTCGTCGTTCTCTCGTCGCCAGTGAAATGAAGCAGACCACACAGGAATCCTTAAAGACGGTTCCATTTATTCAGCTCTCTTGCAAGTGACTTCAGCAAGGAACGCGTCTGGGCTGTCAGTGTCAAAACAGCCCTATTTATACTTTAAAGGCTCGCGCCTAAAAGAAACGTCCGCGCGTCTTAACCAATCAGACGCGACCTTGATTTATTCACATTTTTAAATTGACAGAGACAGTATTTTTACAGTATTTCTTTTTACAGACTTAACAAGAGGGACTGGATGATTTATTTAGAATAGAATAGAATTAGAATTAGAATTAGAATAGAATAGAATAGAATGGAATGGAATGGATTGGAATGGACTGGAATAGAATGGAAGTGGAGCTGCCCTACTACATATCTTCACATAATTGTAACCAGGCCTCGCACACCTCAGCCCATTTCTTCTGCAGCCACGAAGGCATTCATGAAGATCTCTCTAGTCAATAACAGAGCTCTGTTATCAGCTACCCAAGCCTTCAGGAAAGCCTTCCCAGCTGCAGAGGAAATGGGCCGAGATGTGAGAGGCCTGGCTGCAACTGTTCAAAGCGGAAGAAGTTCCTGAAGACCTTTGATAGATAAAAAGAGGCTGAGCACAAAGTGAACCCATTGGCCCATTTTCGATGTGGGGAGAGCAAAAACGGCCAAACAAAGGGGCCAAAAATCAGCTGGAAGCAAACTCATGCATGCTGAACCTGACATAGAGCAATGTCTTGCATGCCCTCAGATATGGCTCTGCGTGCCATGCATGCCATAAATTCGCCATCACTGTCCTATACCATTATAGACAAGGGACTGTCCAATCTCTTCTCTAAAAACTTCCAGTGATGAAGCACCCACAGTTTCTGAAGGCAAGCTGTTACACTGGTTGATTGCCCTTACTGTTAGGAATGTTCTCCTTAATATACAAACAGTATATAGTTTGTGCATTATACACTATTAGGGCAAGACTTAAATTAATGGCATAGACATAAGTGTATGCAGAATATATGTGAGCCAACCTGAATTCCAGGAGAAGGGCGGCATAGAAATCAGATAGATATAGATAGATAGATAGATAGATAGATAGATAGATAGATGGATGGATGGATGGATGGATGGATGGATGGATGGATGGATGGATGGATGGATGGATGATGGATGGATGATGGATGGAAGTATGGATAGATAGATAGATAGATAGATAGATAGATAGATAGATAGATAGATATACCTTGCCTTCTATCCCACTATTTTGGGAATCTTATTTCACTGGGACAGTCAGTAATAGCAATAGCATTTAAACTTATATATGCTTTACAGCCCTCTCTAAGCGGTTTACAGAGAGTAAGCATATTGCCCCCAACAGTCTGCCCCCAACATTTTACCAATCTTGGAAGGATGGAAGGCTGAGTCAAACTTGACCCTACTGAGATTCGATCTGCCAAACTGCTGGCAGCTGGTGATAATCAGAATTAGCTTGCAGTACTGTACTCTAATCAATGCACCACTGAGGCTCTATACCTAATACCTATACCTAATAACTTAAGGTATGTTACATGAACAAAATGATGTAAGAACAACCAGATTTAGTGTCACTTATCCTTCCATACAGATAATCCTCAGTTTATGACCACAACATTTCTGTGGCTAGGTGAGACATTTGTTAAGTGAATGTTTCTTGCTACAGTTGTTAAGTAAATCACTGCACTTCTAAATTAGTAACATGCTTGTTAAGTAAACCTGGCTTCCCCAGCGACTTGGGTTGTGAGATCACTAAAGGTGATCACATGACTTTGGGACATTGCAACCATCACAAATATGAGTCCAAGGGTCTGAATTTTCATCACATGACCATGGAGTTGCTGCAAAAAATGTAAATGGTCATAAGTCACATTTTCACTGCTATTGTAATTTTGAATGGACACTAAATGAACTGTTGTACCTCAAGGACTATCTCTACTATGAATAAAACTGTTTTGTATTAGGGTTTTGTGATTTAAGTTCTGAAGTAGGAGATGTGTTACTCTGTTAACTGCTGAGTAGCCACTTTTTCTCTGGTCACTGCTGCTCCTATGCTTCACGTCCACTGAAAGGTTTACTTTGAAAATGTATTGTACATAACAATACAAATGGCACCTTCTTTCGTCTTGTACATTCATAAAAAAATTAAATTACAGGATTTTCATGTTTCAAAGACAGGCAGTAGTGTCTCTGAGTCTCATGGAAGACAATTCCATCAGAACCTGCATGGCTGTTAAAGGTATTGATGGAAACTGTGAAGTACACCTAGTTGGAACCAAGAAAGATAATTGTTCAGTGGCTCCTCCCAGTCGTACTATCTCTTTCAATGGGGCATGATTTCTTCTTCTCTTGTACAATTTCAGCAGACAATCTTCCAAGCTATAATCTTTTGATCTCACCATTTCAGGGTCTTATTGTTTTCAGATAAACCTGGGCAGACTTAGGAACCCTCCTATTTTTAAAATTAGAAGTTGGGTATTTCAGGTTTCTACCTGTTGTATGAGATACACTCCCATTGAGAAAATGTTCCCTAGTGAAAAAACAACAAAAGCATATAACTACCTCAGTATTGTTGCCTGAAGCAAAGAAAAATTGCCACAATTGCTATTTCAGGCAGAAAAAGATGACTTGACTGCTAGGTGAAACTTACTTTAATAGCAGGAAGATGCATTTTACTTCAGTTGACTGAAAGCAATAGGTTTTAAGCAACATGGCGCAAAGTTCTTTCTTCTAAAAATTAGTTAGGGTAGTTCCACATAATGTGATTGCTTGCATATGCCTAATGATAGGCCCAGGTGTAAAGAAATAAAATATCTTTT
This sequence comes from Erythrolamprus reginae, assembly GCF_031021105.1. Taxonomy (NCBI): domain Eukaryota; kingdom Metazoa; phylum Chordata; class Lepidosauria; order Squamata; family Dipsadidae; genus Erythrolamprus; species Erythrolamprus reginae. The sequence continues at coordinate 26,925,028 of NC_091955.1, read as the reverse complement.
TGGTGCCCCTGAAGATTTCTCTTATCAGCAATTTGTTCCAGCCAGCTTTAATTCTTGGTTTTGCATTTGATTCCATTCATGTTCCATTGAATTCTTTTCTATTTCATTGTAATTAGATATCTTTTAATTCTTTTTATGAAGCTATTTTTAAAACTCCAAAGGGCAGTAAAAAGGTTTTAAGTTGTTTTAATAAACAAATAGAGATAAGGCCAACTTAGACAGGCATAAGCTCATTAGAATGAGTGGATTTAGATACCTTTAATGATCTCAAATTGGACCTAGCCAAGCACAAAAGCAGTTAGTAATTAGTAAATCTTTTGAGCTTACAACACTTGTCTTGGTCTTTTCCTATTGGTGGGAAGAAGGTTCTTTTGCAGAAGAGACGGAGTAACGACTCGGACACCAGAGCTGGATTTAAACTTGGGTCATTTTTATTATAATAAATTTGCATAATTTATTAATTAAATTAGCATGAATTAGCATAAATTTGCATAAATCAACATATTCAACTATGACCCGGAAACAGTGGACCTGCAGGGTCAAACAAACACTTCCGGGGCGGAAATGACGTAAAAGGTCAACATTCCTGGGCAACTAAGGGCGTAGTCAATGCTGGTCCAGGTGAGGGACCTCTCCCTCACCTGAGACCCTGCCATGCACTCGCATGAGGGGGGTCCCGCCGGCTCACCCCTACCCTGGGACTTCAATAGCAGGACCCAAAGACAGGTTCCCCCCAAGTGCACAGGTAGCACCCACCATGGGCTTGGAGAGAACCTGTCAATCATCCCCAAAGATGCCCAAGGGAGAACGCGCAGTTGCTGAACCACCACCCAGATTTCCGCCCCTAACCTGCCTACCCAATGACCAGAGGTAAGCCAATTAACCTAATTAAATGCAAGCACCCCCTAACCGCACATCCATCTCCCCAGTGTGGAATGGGCGAAAAAACAGCCCGGCCTAATGGGCGAGGCTGCAAAAAATTCCCATTCGGCCCCCGAAGGCGACCCACCAGGCACACTGCAAAATAGGGAAGGGCGGGTGGGTGTCTGCTCATCGGCTGGGTCCGGGGCGAAAAGGCCTGCTTCCAGGCCTGCTGCCCTTAAATAGGGCCAGCAGGCCCCGCCCGGACCCAACGTCATGCCCAGCCACGTGGGCGAAGCCTTCCTGGCCGAACTCTCGCCTCGCGAGATTTCGGCCGAAAACAAGATGGCAGCCGCCATAGGAAGGGTCCGAGTCTGCCCGGTCCTTCCGCAAAAGCGCCGTGGGGCCGGTAAGTCAGCCGGCGATATTGCAGAAGAGACGGAGTAACGACTCGGACACCAGAGCTGGATTTAAACTTGGGTCATTTTTATTATAATAAATTTGCATAATTTATTAATTAAATTAGCATGAATTAGCATAAATTTGCATAAATCAACATATTCAACTATGACCCGGAAACAGTGGACCTGCAGGGTCAAACAAACACTTCCGGGGCGGAAATGACGTAAAAGGTCAACATTCCTGGGCACTAAGGGCGTAGTCAATGCTGGTCCAGGTGAGGGACCTCTCCCTCACCTGAGACCCTGCCATGCACTCGCATGAGGGGGGTCCCGCCGGCTCACCCCTACCCTGGGACTTCAATAGCGGGACCCAAAGACAGGTTCCCCCCAAGTGCACAGGTAGCACCCACCATGGGCTTGGAGAGAACCTGTCAATCATCCCCAAAGATGCCCAAGGGAGAACGCGCAGTTGCTGAACCACCACCCAGATTTCCGCCCCTAACCTGCCACGGAGCGGGGGTCAGATCTCTATCTTGGCCCCCCGACTCCCCCCTCTATCTGCGCCAGCTCACGCAGAGACCGCTGCAGGTCCTGTAAGAAAATGGCGTTCCCCTGTTCTGACAGGTGAACGCCATCGGCCCGGTAAAGCCACGGCCGATCTACGGTGATGAGGGGATGGGCCACTACAACCCCACCTAATTCTTTGACTGTTTTTCCCACGGCCTTATTCACCCTACGCCTGACCCGGTGTATGGCCCTAAGGGAAATGGCGTCCCTCCAAACGATCCTTGGGAGGATCTCTGACCACACCACTTGCGTGGTGGGCCATACCGTGCGAAGCCACCGCAGGTCTTCGCGCGCCTGGACGATCAACGGTAGACCGCCAAGCAGGCACAGGTCATTGCCACCGAGGTGCAAGACCAGCCATCTGGGTGCGGCTATGGGTTGCCGACCACCCAGTCCCATCTGGGCGCGACCCTGGGTAGCCGCCCGCCCAGCAGCGCCGGGTACCGCCCTGAGATGCTGAGTACCCAGCAACGTCGGTAGGAGCCCCTCCCACCGCATACCCCTCCGGCCCATCCAAACAACATTGACCCACCGTCCCAACGACAGCTGGATCCCGATGGCGCTTCTGGCTGCTGAGCGGCCGGCCCAGAAGACCATGCTGTGGCCACACAGCAGCGCCGTCGGTTTCTGCCTGGACTGGGAACCTGGAAGAGGACACACACAGAGAGGTTACCTAGCCTAAACCCTGCCCAGAATCCTCAGCGGGCCTAACATAACCCAAATATGCCGCTGACCGCCAGCGGCCGATCTCCTGAATCCGTTGGGCCGGGAGACCAGAAAGTGCCGCGTTAGTGGCGGCGCCGATACGGAACGAATGCGTTCCGTAGCCGGCTGGATCCATGCCTATCTGAGACATTGCCTTAGATACTATCGCCCAGAATTGATACCGGGTCAGGGGGGTGCCATCCTGGTGTACAAAAAGGTACCCACGCCCTGACCCCCGCAAGTCACAAAAACGCTGCAAAGCAGCCACCGGACAAACAGACTGATCGGTGGCTGCGCTAAGTTCAAGTCTAACCCCTCTGTGTAACTGATCTGTCTTGGAGTGTCTCACCAAAAGGGAGACACCCCCCTTTCTAAAGGTAAGATCAGCGAGCTGGAAAGCGCGGAGCGACAAGTCAGACTGCGAGGAGGCCATTGCCTCGCTGACCCTGAGGGCCCCAAAAAACATAACACAAGTCGCTGCCCTAAAAAGACGGGCCTCGTACAGAGAGGCACACAGACTGTCAAATGTTTGATTAATCAAAGACAGCTGCTGAACCGTCAGGGCCTGACGAGTGTCAGAAGGGAACCCCTGTCGCTCCCGCACCCAGCCTTCCAGCATCCTCCGGATGCGAAAATCACCTGAAAAATCACTAAACCCCCCCGCCTTGGACAGAAAGGCGAGACCGGCTAACCTAGACCTGATAGTCCTGACTGAAAGGCCACGCCCCTTCAGCAGGACACAGAATTCAGCTAGGTGCTCAACCGGGACAGGCCAGCTATGGGGGTAACCCCTACCCTGCCTGAAATCCCCAAACTCCTTACCTGCACGCTGGTAAGCTCGCAGGGTGCCAGGAGCTACAGATAAGGCGATCGCCCTGGAGGCCTCGTCCCTCCAGCTCTCGGGAGCCCACCCAGGCTCCACAGGTGGGCTGGAAACACCTCTGGCGACTCTCGGGCCCACGGGGCCAGGGTCCGAAACCTGGACAACTGACCATGGGACAAGGCGTCAGCCACCCCGTTATCTAGCCCCGGGACGTGCCTAGCCAAAAACAAGGCGTTCAGAGACAAGGACCTGTGCACAAAATGGCGGACAAGCCGCATTACCCTGTCACTCCGGGAGGACAGGGCATTCACAACATGGACAACCGCTAGATTGTCACACCAAAAATGCACAGTCTTGTCCCTAAACTGCTCTCCCCAGAGCTCTAAGGCCACTACCAAGGGGAAAAGCTCCAAAAAGGTCAAGTCCTTAACCAAGGAACAGGCACTCCATTCCGGAGGCCATGCCGACCAGCACCACTGGTCACCTAACACTACCCCGAAACCGCAAGTCCCTGCGGCGTCGGAACACAGCTGCAGCTCCGCTTCCAAAAGAAGCTCCTGCCGCCAAAAAGACAACCCGTTAAAATGGTCCAAAAACTCCCGCCACATGCAGAGGTCAGCCCTGACCCCAGCGCATAAGCGGGTACGATGGTGGGGCAAACGTAGCCCCTTCATCGCATCATACAACCGGCGAGAAAAAGCCCTACCAGGCACCACTACCCGACAGGCGAAATTAAGGATCCCGGCCAACTCCTGGAGCTGCCGAAGAGTAACCTTCCTGCAGCCCAAGACCGCCTCAAGCTTGGTCCTAATTTTTATCAACTTGTCCAGGGGCAATCTGGAAGATTGCTCCTCTGAATCCAATTCAATACCGAGGAAGGTAATCCTGGTGGCAGGGCCTTCGGTCTTCTCGGGGGCTAAAGGCACCCCCAATTGAGCACAAAGGGCTTCGAAGTCCCGCATCAAAGCAAAGCATTGCTCCGATTGCGCAGGCCCGGCCATCAAGAAATCATCAAGGTAATGAACGACCGAACCCAGGCCACTACGCCTCCTGAGCACCCATTCCAGGAAGGTACTAAAGCTCTCAAAAAGGGAGCAGGAAACAGAACAGCCCATAGGCAATGCCCTGTCCACATAAAACCCACCTTCGAAATGGAAGCCCAGAAGCTCGAAGTCACCTGGGTGAATGGGGAGGAGCCGGAATGCCGACTTAATGTCGCATTTACCCATAAGGGCTCCCACCCCACACTCCCTAACCATGTCCACGGCCGCATCAAAGGATGCGTACCGGACTGAACAAAGCTCGTCAGGAATGAAGTCATTCACTGACTCCCCTTTTGGAAAAGACAAATGGTGAATCAACCGAAATTCACCACTCGCCTTTTTGGGGACCACCCCCAGGGGGGACACTCTAAGATTCGAAAAGGGCGGCTCCGGGAAAGGCCCAAGGACCCTGCCCTCAGCAACCTCCTTTCGAATCTTAGCCCGCACAATGTCCTCATGTCCGACAACCGACCTGAGGTTGTCCGACATGAAAGCCTTCCTAACACCCACATAAGGGATCCTAAATCCCTCTGAGAAGCCCCTCAAGAGCAGCTCGGCTCTCGGGCGAGGGTGGTAGTCGACCAACCAACCCTCGAGCACAGACACATTAATTGGGCTGGGCCCCTTTTCCCCCAGCTGGTGGGGGAGGTTTTCCTGGACCCCCACCCTTCTTCTCCGCCCCTTTCTTGGGGCGGGGACAGACTGAAGCTGCATGGGACCCCCTACAATTCCCGCAGGCATGCTTGTACTTACAAAAGGGACGAAAACACGCCCCTTTTGCAGCAAACTCATGACAAGCGGGCGAGGCCCCCTTGCCAGCCACACCAGGAGTCGCCTTGGCCGGTGAAGCCGCGCCAGGCTCCTCCTCCATGAAGTGCCCACTATCAGTACGCTCACACCCTTCCTTTCCAGACATATGCGTGGCCCGGAACCAAAGGTCCGGAACCACCATATCCCATGGCAAGTTAGGCTCTACCGCCATCCTCATACGAAAGCCCTTATCATAATGGCGCCATATGGTGCCCTTGTATTCGAAGTGGGCCCTGGCAATCAAATCTATATACTTAAACATGGCAGAGGCCATAGCCGGCTGCCTTTGAATCACCACAGACCCATAAGTAAGAAAGGCATACAGCCAGGAGCTGAAGCATTTCGTTACTTTGGTTTTCTTCGTTTTCTCCCCCGGGACAATCTCTTTCTCCTGCTTAGGAACCTCTCGGTTCAAAAGCGAAAAAAGATCCACGTATTCTCCCCGCCATATAGCCTCCTTCACCGAAGGGTGAAGGTGGCATCCTAAAGGGGTGGACGGCAACCCGCACGGGATAGCCCCCGCTTTAATGCAAGCGAACGGGTCCCATACCGAGTTGGCCGCCGCACCAAAAACTCCCGCACCGTGGGGTAGGGCAAGACGGGGAGCGGGGGCATGACAGCAGGGGCCGGAGGAACCCACCCCCCTGCCCCGGGCACCGCAGGTATCCCCGTAGGACCTGGCCCGGGCAGCGGAGCAGGGCCGGCCGCCGGCGGCCCCAAAGGAGGAACCGGCTGTGCCCAGACCTGCCCGCAGGTGCCCATGGAGGACCCCAAAAAACTAGACCCGCTCCCAACCCCCGCCGGGGGAAAACCCGGGGTGGGGGAAGGAAGAAAGGACAGCGGTGTAGTGTGTGGTGCAGCCTCACCTGCCCCGTACGGGGTTGATGACATCCACGGGTGGCCCATTGTTGCAGGGCCCGGGAAAGCCGCCATCGGCCCTGCCGGGGCCTGTCGTCCAACCGGAGCCATCTGCCCAGCCTGGGCTGCCGCAGGATCTCTCCCCAACGCCGCAGGAACTTGATCAAGGGACCCTCCGGAGCCCGCGCCGCTTCTCCACTGCTCGAGCTCGTCGAGCCTCTCCAACACCCTGGCCCAAGACATGGCAGGAGAAAGAACAGGTTGAGGGGCAGGAGGCAACGAAACCACCCCCCCTTGCTCGGGGACCACCCCCGTAGGCCCCTCCCTACTGGCCCGAGCCCGGGCAGAAGGCCTAAGGGCCCTCCTGGGCCGCGCAGCCGGCGGAGCCGTAGGGGCAGTGGCAGGCCTCTTTTTCGGAGCCATCCAACTTCTTAATTGTAGTATGCAGGGAGCAACCTAAACTACTGCCTAGGATTGAACTCCCCACCGACTGAGTGGCAAGCAAAGGTCCCCCACCACTGGGCCCTACCTAGCCAATTACTGGAAGGGGAGAAGCCCTTGACAACCCTTAGGCTCCTTCCCTTAGGCGCCACAGAGAAAGCCTCCCTCCACAGGTAGGCCTGAAAGGCCTGAAATCCGGCCTCCAACCAGCCCAAGACCGGGGACCCCAGAAACCAAACCGCCCCCCACCGCGCCCTCCTCCCGGCCGGGAGGAGGTTACCAGTCCCCCTCGGGCCCGAGGGGGATCCTCTGGAAGGAAGCTCCACGAGTCCTGAGGATTGGAGCCTCAATCAGCAGATTCGGTGAAGAGACAAAGAAAACTTTTTCGCTCCCTCGGGCGGCCACAAAATGGCGGCCGCGACACGAGGGCAACCCAAAATGGCGTCGGAGCAGCACTCAGCCGAGTGTCTGCTCATCGGCTGGGTCCGGGGCGAAAAGGCCTGCTTCCAGGCCTGCTGCCCTTAAATAGGGCCAGCAGGCCCCGCCCGGACCCAACGTCATGCCCAGCCACGTGGGCGAAGCCTTCCCGGCCGAACTCTCGCCTCGTGAGATTTCGGCCGAAAACAAGATGGCGGCCGCCATAGGAAGGGTCCGAGTCTGCCCGGCCCTTCCGCAAAAGCGCCGTGGGGCCGGTAAGTCAGCCGGCGATATTCTTGTTTTTCCACTCTCTTGGCATCTTTAAGATGATGGAGTCAAATGAACTCAGCTAAGTACTAGATAGCTAATATTTCCTGTCCAAAGTCTGAAAGAAAAGGGAAATGACACAGAAATGACACAGAAAGAGGTAAGTAGCCTTCTGTTAATCTGTCTATATATTAAGAAAAATCAATTCCACATTCCCAGCAAACTTAAATTAGCCAGTTCAGATGTTTTTATTATGTTCACTCATTTCCATTCCCTACTCTTACGAAACTTTCCAGCACTTAAAAAAAAAGTACTGGATTTTGAGATACAATATTTGAAAGAAGTTAAACTTTCTAACTCTTAGGCAACTGTAATTAAAAAATCAATACATATCAAGTGTTTTCAGGTTTTCATTTTCATATCAACTGAAGTTCTTTCCTCTGCATGGAAATTCATTAACAGCTATCGGGGTGGCATTTCCTTAGGTTTATCCTTACTTTGGAACTTATATTTGTGACTTTTCATATTATTCAAATTATCTTGCAGCATATATATTATAATACCCAGGGGGACTTGCATGGCATATCAATCCACAACATTACATTGTACCATGTTTTAGTCAGCGGTTCATCTAATACTAGTAAGCAGGATGATATTACATCATTGGTTGAAAATAGGAGTGAGCAAAATCCAGAAGGTTTGCATTACTGCAAACACCATTACCTGGAGGCATAGTATAACCAAGATATAACTTTCTAAATCTGTGTGAAACTATGAGTAAAATTTGATTTAACTTAAAAGAGGAATGCCTTTTAAATTGATTTCATCATAATCCCTGCCCAAGTTCTTGGATATAAAAGAGCCGGGGTGGCGCAGCAAGTAGAGTGCTGTACTGCAGGCCACTGAAGCTGACTTGTAGATCTGAAGGTCAGTGGTTCAAATCTCATCACCGGCTCAAGGTTGACTCAGCCTTCCATCCTTCCGAGGTGGGTAAAATGAGGACCCGGATTGTGGGGACAATAGCCTAGCTCTGTTAAAAAAGTGCTATTGCTAACATGTTGTAAGCCGCCCTGAGTCTAAGGAGAAGGGTGCCATAAAAAGCAAATAAATAAATAAATAAATAAATAAATAAATAAATAAATAAATAAATAAATAAATAAATAAATAAATAAATAAATAAATAAATAAATAAATAAATAAATAAATAAATAAATAAATAAATAAATAAATAAATAAATAAATAAATAAATAAATAAATAAATAAATAAATAAATAAATAAATAAATAAATAAATAAATAAATAAATAAATAAAGACAGACAGACAGACAGACAGACAGACAGACAGACAGACAGACAGACAGACAGAAATACAGAAATACAGAAATACAGAAATAAATACATAAATACATAAATACATGTACATACATATATACATACATACATACATACATACATACATACATACATACATACATACATACATAAAGAAACAAACTCAAACCGACTGTGGATATTTAAGCCCAATAAGTTGCCTGTTTCAGAAATTAAAATAAGAGCTCAGCATTTTCCACTGCATGTAAAATAGAGAAATATTATGAAGAGCCCCATAACCAATAGAAGTACTTATTTTTAACAGCATAGAATGTTTTAGCTAGTATTCCTTTATATGAAATGAATTATCCCTGAAAATAACCTATGTGATCCCCCGCCCCCCATCTGCTGGTCATTAAATTCATAAGAGGAGGCTTTCCTACAATTTAAAGCTTATTTTATAGCCATGAAAGCCATCTGGGTAACTTTGGGCCAATCACTCTCTCTCAGCCCAACCCACCTCACAGGGTTGTTGCAGAGGAAAAGAAGGCATTTGGTATGTTGCTATGTTCACTACCCTGAGATATTTACAAAAATAATAAAGCCAGGATAAAAATGAAGAAAATAAATTAATTGAGGAACAAGCCTTTTTTATACTACCTGTCCTACATCTTGGAAATCCATTCAAAGCTAAACTGAAGAGACTTGTCTTTTTGCCACTTCTTTGGAATTCATGAACCACAAAGAGCCTCTGTTTTTCAGCACTACTATAAATAAACCTTCTTCATAAAATCCAAAATAAGCAGTGCCCCCAAATCCAGGGCTATTACTAAATAGTATTTAGTAGTTTCTGGATCTTTTTGCTGCCGGTTTGCTGAGGGTCATGCCATGCGCGCAGCAATAAAAATATCTAAGATGGCGGCACCCATGGAGACACCGACATAACTGGCTCCCTGACGTCATCACTGAATTACTAACAGAACCTGTTAGAACCGGTAGGACACACACACACCCCTCGTTAAATGTATATGAGTGTTCATGGTTTTTTTAAAAATGTTCTTAGCAAATTTTCATATTTTAGAGATATTAGATTTCTTATATATTGTTATATTAATGTTGTACGCTGCCCTGAGTTGCCTTGAGAAGGGCGGCATAGAAATCTAATAAATGAATGAATGAATGAATAAATAGATAAATAGATAAATAACTGAATCATCCACAGCTCTGCAAACATTTCATTATGAGAATTCTACCAGGAAAATGATGAGTGGAACAATTGAATGTCTGAATGCTACAAGTAACCTCTTCATTCATTCATTCAGCCATTTTAATTCATTTCAAGGCAATCCTGCCTACTGTCTGTCTGTTATCTATTTACCTGTCCAACTGGGTCATCTATCTTAACCCCGAACAGTTATATCGCTGTTGAGGATTTTTATATTTATTTTTAAAATACCTGTTTCTATGTGTATCTTATGGATTTAAGTTTTAATTATAAAATATAGCCATATAATTTTATTATTATTCATTATCATTTGTAAGTTTATGCATATGGTGATTCACAATTTAAATAATACAGAGTTTTAGTAAAACCTAAATCCATATTTGTCTTCCTTTGATTCTTTCCTTTTATTCTCTGAAATCCTCATTTATTGTAGTTCAATATAGGATTGTAACTTTGATTACATAAGAAGTACATAAAAAAACATTCCAAAAATCACTGATTCACAGATACAACACTTTTTCAGATACAGCACTGTATATGCAACAATGATAAATATAAACATACCAAATAGATATTTTTAATTGCATTTATAAATTTCAAAGATAGCTTGTTTGGAAGAGATGTTAAATAATAGTAATTACAGCAAGCAAACTCAAGTCTGTGTAACCAGACTAGCATTTTCTTTTGAGGATGGTATTCATGACTGTAATCGTTTAGCATAGTTCTTCTGGGAGAAATAAAACTGAATGATCAGAAGTTTAAAAAGACTGGAAAATATTTACACTGAATGATTTTATCTTTCTCTTTAGGAACATTGAGTCTTTTTTTCTCCTCTGATAAATGTTAATGTAGCATTAATTATTTTGAGTAAGTCTATTGAACTAGAAAGCCTAGTCATGAAACTAGTCATGAGACATTTGTACCAGTGATTGTTATGGGCTTATTTTAATTATTTTTAAAGTTAGGAAAAATTCATTAAAAAACTTAAATTCCTTTAAATAGTGTTGACTTGTAACTCACAGCAGTCTGGTTAGCATGACCAATGATGAGGTCTCATGGGAATTATAGTTTAAGAACATTTACAAGTCCAAAGGCATCCTATATCTTATGTAGTGAATTCCCAGGCAGTTATGTAAAAGATACATTCAGTAAACTTTTTGTAGTTTTTACAAATCTGTATACATTATATACCATATTTTTCAGAGTATAAGACGCACCTTAGTTTTGGGGGAGAAAAATAGGGAAAATAATCTGCTTACTAGGTATTCATCTGGCTAGCATCCTTAGTCTGGTCAGCTTCAGCACATTATTTTCTCTCCTGGTTAAGGGCTTAAAAAAAACTTTATTCTGAGACAGTAACAATGAAAGAGCTTCCAAGCCAGTAAGAGCTGGGAATATCATTAGCACCTGGAAAGAAACTATCAGAAGTAGAGCAATGAAAAAACCCTGCAAAGACTCAGGGCTTGGAAAACATTCTTCTTCACTGAGAGTAACAGTGAAAGAACTTGTAAGCCAGTAAGAGCTGGGAATATCATTAGCACCTGGTTAGGGCTGGAAAGAAACATTTGGAGCAAGTTAGACCAATGGAAACAAAAACTTGCAAAGACTTAGGGCTTGGAAAACATTCTTCACTGAGAGAAACAATGAAAGAGCTTGGGAACATTAATAGCACATGGTTAGGGCTGGAAAGAAACATCTGAAGCAAGTAAAGCAATGAAAAAACAACCCTATGAAGACAGAGAGTAACAATGAAAGAGCCTGCAAGCTAGTAAAAGCTGGCTTGAAAGCCAGTAAAAGCTGGGAACATTGTTAGCACCTGGTTAGGGCTGGAAAGAAACTTCCTCTGAGTAAGAGTAATGGGGAAAACCCTGAAAAGACTTAGGACTTGGAAAACGTTCTTCACAGAGAGAAACAATGAAAGAGCCCACAAAATAAAAGATTGGAAGATCTTTAGAAGCTAGTTAGGGCTGGGGGGAGAAGCTACATTTAGAGTATAAGACCCACCCTAATTATCAGCATCTTTTAGGGAGGAAAAAGGTGCATCTTATACACCTAAAAATACGGTAATTTGCTGGTATGATCAGTCACTTAAGTAACCTGACTTCCCTCTCTCCCAAGAAATTAGTAACAGGGACCAAGAGATTGTCATCCTGACAATCCCAGAATAAAGTTTAAAAAATTATTTTGGAATATATACTAAGTCTTACAACACACTCCTGTCTTACTCATGTGTAAGAGACAAAAAATTTAAAAAATATCATAAGATCACAAAAAAGGAAATGTTGCTGGAACACTTATCTGCATCGTTAGATGCATAAGAGGATCCATCCAAAGTGTCCTTAATGTCACTTTAAAGTTTGAGATATTTATTACAACCTATTTCTATACGTTGGATAGAATGGGGAAGTATTTATATAGGGTGTTATAGTTTTTATTCCAGGTCATTTGCAGGAGATACTGCTTTATATTCACTGACTGCAATCCAACATTATTTTGTAGGAGTAGAAGCCTGCACAATTCTTAATGAAGCTATTTCCCCATTACATAGATTGTGCCTACACCACAATTTCTGACATCCCAGAAAAACATTCTCAGAAGGCAGAGTGGAACCTAAGCTACTCCACGGGTAGAAGTGAAATTCCATGCTTATTTTAACAACTAAAGAAGTTCATTGCACAAATCCATTGATTTGATTAAGAAAAGCAATATAAAAAAATTCAATTCATTTATTTCTTGGGCTGGTAAATTGTACAATAAAACTTCAATCTGCACTTAATAGCATCAGTGTGTGGGGGGTGTTGAAGCAGGAACAACAAATGTTACACTTCTGTACTTTTTTGCTAGCTTAATGATGTGTGGACAGTACTATAGCTTGGTGTTAAAAAAAGGCCCAGTATCACTGAGAAATCAGAATGATAAATATTTTTATTTGGAATAATATAGTTTAAAAATGTTTTCAAAACACAGTAAAGGAAAAGAATATATCAAAAAATGATGCGAGGTTTGAAACCTAAGAGGATAAAAATGTAATATTTTTAAAGTAGTAGATGTAGAACGTTGATTCATATTCGGGTCTTTATTGAATCCTCAAGACTTCATCTCTTTCTCTTTATTACAGTTAAAGTATAAAAAAACAGAATTTCCTGTTGAAGAAAAAGAAAATCGAAGGCTATGAAAAGAAGTTTAAAAAAGGTGATGCAGTAATACTTTCAAGATCATCCATTAGCTAGAACTTAATTATCAAAAAGGTAAAATAATAAAATAATAATAATTTGCCAAAGGCTCAAGAAGCATTTCTGCAGCATAGGTGGCCCCAAGATTGAGCAGCTCTCCTGTTTAAATACTTGGAAGTAATTTTTCATCCTGCCAATAGTAGGAAACCCCATGGGACTACACTATATTGATGAAAATGCTCTTTTGACATCTTTCAATTTTCAAGACAAGAGGTGTCCCCTATATATTTGCAGCACTCAAATTAAAGTCAACTCAATGGGACAACTTTTTTATGACAGCCACCTGGGCGTCTTCACTAATTTTGTACCACTAAAACTTGTTCAACCCAAATTTCTAAGATGGGCTTTCCACTTCCCAAATGTCTCTAATGACACCCTGAGACCTCATGAAAGTGGAGATTAGAATATGAATAAGCATAATCAATTATTGGCTCAGATTATGCGTGACCTTGCCTTATTTATCCTTTATAGGATGATTTTCAGTCCACATGAGAAAAGGCAGTAGTAACAAAAAATTCATCCTTGGGCTTCTCTCTAGGCCTTCTACTCAATATGGATATAATCAGGCCAAAGCACTCGTGCAACAGCATATAGCAGTGATGGAGAACCTATGGCATGCGTACCACAGGTGGCACTCAGAGCCATATCTGAGGCCATGTGAGGCCTTGTCCTATGTCAGCTCCACACTGGCCAGCTGAATTTTGGGCATTTTCGCTCTGCCTGGGGATGGCAAAAAATGGCCCAAGTGGCCTAGTAGAAGTCCTGAAATTTCATTGAAGATTGTGTGCATGTGCAGGGACAGTGTGGGGAGTTGTGCACATGAGATTAGAAATGCCCCCACCCTCCCTGTCTTTCGTAAACTACTCAAGACTCACTTATACCACCAGGCATGGGGGAGTTGAGACACCTTTCCCCCAGGCTTTTTAAAATACTTTGTTTTATGTTTGGTATGAATGTGCTGTTTGGTTTTTTAAATAATGATAGGGTTTTATATGTTTTTTAATATTAGATTTGTTCCACTGCTATATTATTTTTATTACTGTTGTGAGCCGCCCCGAGTCTTCGGAGAGGGGTGGCATACAAATCTAATAAATGAATGAATGAATGAATGAATGAATGAATGCATGAATGAATGTGCAAAGTGGCAGCATGGGGTTGCGCATGGGAGGAGGGCATTGAATTATGGGTGTGGGCACATGCACGCACACTATTGGGCACATCCTTTTGGCACCCAAGCCAAAAAAGTTCCACTATCGTTGGCATATAGCAATCGCAGAATGCTAATTGAATCTAGCCACGTTGCCAACAGTGAATCCAACAAGTACTATCCCTCCCTTATGACAAACTTAACAAAACTTGAAGTACAGTGGTACCTCTACTTGCGAACTTAATTCATTCCATGACCAGGTTCTTAAGTAGAAAAGTTTGTAAGAAGCAATTTTTCCCATAGGAATCAATGTAAAAGCAAATAATGTGTAGGATTGGGGAAACCACAGGGAGGGTGGAGGCCCTGTTTCCTCCCAGGAGATTTTTGGAAAGGCCTCACAGAGGCTTCTCCCCGCCTTTTCCAGCCCTGTTTCCTCCCAGGAGATTTCTAGAGAGGCCCCACAGAGGCTTCTCCCCGCCTTTTCCAGCCCTGTTTCCTCCCAGGAGATTCCTCGAGAGGCCCCACAGAGGCTTCTCCCTGCCTTTTCCAGTTACAGTTTCAGAGGCTCGGGTTTGTAAGTGGAAAATGGTTCTTGAGAAGAGGCAAAATAAAATCTTGAACACCCAGTTCTTATCTAGAAAAGTTCGTAAGTAGAGGCATTTGTAGGTAGAGATACCACTGTACTTAAGTACTGGAGGTTCTTATCTTGGCATGTCATGTCATGCCTCAGTTATTCTAGAAGGCTGATAAAGGAATATTCCCTATCTGCAGATACAATATCCCTGTGACTCTGTACAGATAGAAATATAGAACACCATTCTTTATTTGGAAACATTCATATTGTTGTGATTCATCCTGAGGCTGCTCAGGGACCAGCTGTGTCTCTGCTGGCTCCATGCCCGGAGGAGGATGACAGCGCAGAGGAGGGGGCTGAACAGTCGGACGGGAGGGAGGAAAATCAGGAATGGGATGAAGGCGAACAGCATGAGAGCCCCGGGGGGGGGGCTCTCCCCAGCCAGTAGCTTGGAGTCATTAGGTGATGACGCACAAGCTGTCATTGACATGAGACAGCGACGTTCAGAGCAACGAAAGGAGCAGTTAAAGAGATATTTTCACCATTGAAGTAGAAACAGCTGGGTTTGGGTGTGGTACTCATCAGCAGGGTTTAAAAGGCAAGCAAGCCCTTTAAGCCATGTGGAGTGTTATCAGCTTGGCGTGGCGTTATCCTGTCTTGTTTCTCGGCGTCTCTGTTCCTGGCTTGTGGCCCAGCAGCTTTGGAAGATCCGTGGGAGGTATAGGTCTGCTATCTACAGCCTTGGCTTGGCAGCAAGAATTCTGTATTGCTGCATGGACTTTTGGCCTTCGTGAATATATCTGAAGATACAGCATTTTCCTGTTTGTAAGGACATTTTCTGTTACCTGTGTTTTTCTTGAATTTTATAAAACTGCCTTTGCCTTTTACCAGTGTGTCTGGATTCTCTTTTTGGGTTGGTATTGGCTTCTGGAGTGACCCAGACAGAACACATATTAACTTTATCTCACCATCATTGCTAAATACCCAGGACAACTCTACATCTCCCTTCTGCTGATGCTTTAGGGGGCTGCATCCTGTATTCCTGGACTGTGACCATCATTCATTCACAAACTCAAGGTAATAATTTGGAAAAGGTCTCAGCATGGGAAGTTGAATTAAAGCATGCTTGATTGCGTGCATTTAGTGATTGAAACAATGACACTTTTTAAGAAGTCAGCACAGTGATAAATATCCATTCCATTAAATAATTATGATACTGATGAAGAAAATGTAGTGTCACCTTTATATCAAACTCATTTTTGTTGATTTACACTGACATAACTGTGCAATTTGCTAGGCAACAGTATGGGAGAAGTTTGTCATTATCTCCTTCTGAAACATTTCACTGATTTTCTAATCTGACCTCCAACCCTCAGTTTACATAGTAATTTCCTATCCAGGTACTCACCAGCACACCGCTAAGAGTTCTAGTCAAGTCAAGGATTGCTACACAATCACATCAATTTCTCCCACCTCTAATATATATCATTTCCAAAATGTGATTTAAAATGAAAGAGACATCCCTTCAAACACCTTTGTGCATTCAACCTAGACTGATAGAAATTAAAAGAGAAATATTTAGTTTGAACTTTAAAAAAATACCCAAGAAGAAAAAAGTTGGTATATTTCCTTTAAAATTGAATGCAGATATATACACATGGTTGAAACTAAATAGCCCTTGCTCATGGCTGTCAAACTCAAGGCCCATGGATCAGATCCAGCCTATGGGGTGTTTAGATCTGTTGTGAGTGTTCCTTATCCTCAGGAAGTATTCGACTCTGAGGATGAGGAAACTGAGGTTTTAGCTTACCCTGATTTAAGAAGGTTATCAGAAGGCAGTGGGGATGAGAGCGTAGGAGACAATGATTTAGAAGTTAGCATGGAAAGTAGTTCATCTTCAGATAATGGGGGAATATCTGACAGCCCATGGGTTAATCCTAGATTCAGGAGATTCGCAAAACGAAGAGAAGAAATTCTTGGGAAAAAGTTTTGAACCTGCATTTGCTAGAATAGTAAATAGGTAATGTGTCACTTCCTGAAATATAGCGGAAAAGAAGTGCTTTTGGACAATCCTGCATGATTGAAATATGGCATGATTTATATCTCTGGAAAAAGTAAGCTTTTGATAAACCATGACAGATTGTGCTAATTTAAATTAACAAGAACACTGAGCAACTACAGAACACTAGTACTGAATAAGCCTTGAAAGAGATTTATAGCCTTGCTTCTCCAGCTTTTGAGCTTGGAATGTGAAATTGCATCGTAGAGAAATTCACTGTGCATGATCATCACAACACCTGCTTGTAATTGTTGCCAATTACATTCTGTGTAAGAGAAAGTAAAAGATTTATTTGTTTGAAGATCAAAGCCATGGGGAAAGATTTGTGGAATTGCCTTAGTTGGACCAGAACAAGATCTGGTCCATGGGGCCACCATGGAAAGAGCCAAGGGCCAGTACGTGGTGTCTCTACCAGCAAACTCACCCCTCAAGCTCAATTTTCACTGGCAGATAGCTGCAGGAGGCCATCACAGCTGAAAATGGAGCCCAGGCAGGTAGTACACACCCTTCCTAAGTTCTGTTTTCTCTGGCAGAGGGCTGGCAAAACAAACTATTAGCAAAAGTGCATTATTGATCACAAGGAAAGGAAGCATTGAGAAATTCCTCCACTGGAGACAATGGATGCCCCCCAGCCCTGCCCGGTCCACCATACATATCGACACGAGTGACGTTGAGCTGGCCACGCTGCCCAGCCATGCCCTCTTGATCCCCCAAGGTAAAACACAACCCTGAAGCAGCCTTCAATGAAATTGTATTTGACACTTCTACTCTATCTGAATTCAGAACTGGTAACTGAAACAGTTACACAAGTAGTCCTTGTATTACAACTATTTATTTAGTGACCATTCAAAGTTACAACTGCACTTAAAAAGTGAGTTATAACCAGTTTTCACATTTAGGAAACAGTGTGGTAGCATCCCCATAGTCACAAGATCAAAATTTGGGCTCTTGGCAACTGGCATGTATTTATGACAATTACACTATCCCAGCATCATGAGATCACAATTTGTAACTTTCCCTTCTGACATCCGACAAGGAAAGTTAATGGTGAAGCCAGATTTGCTTCATATCTGCATGATTCACTTAACAAAAGTGATTCGCTTAACAACTGTGGCAAAAACGTCATAAAATGGGGAAAAATTCACTTAAAAACTGCATTGTTTAGCAACAGAAATTTTGGCCTCAACTGTGATTGTAAATAAAGGACTATCTGTAATTCCTAGACATCATCTATACTTCTCTAATACTTTAGCAGTCTTCATTCAGGATTAACGATTTATGCATTTTCCAAACTTTTGTGATATAAAATCTTTCATTTTCATAATGTTCCAAACTAACCTATTTCAGGTAGAATGCCCAAAATTTATTCAACTTTCACTCTCTGACTGATAGAATTTTGTTTGAGCATGCTATAACTGGTTATTAACATATCAATTCAATTTTTGCAAAAATAAAAAATTATGATACAGTGTGATTATAGTATCTGATAATCATGCTCTCTTTTTTTATCGTATATCAAGAACAGGTGGAAGACCAAAGCTGTGAATAAATAGAGTTAAGTATACAGTATTAGGGTTAGGAATTAGACTAGTAATAGGCAGTAGGAAGGGGAATTGTATTAAATCTGCTTGAATTTCTACTCAAAAATACCAAGAACACTTCATTCCCACTGTTTTCACATATGTTGCTTCAATCAAGTTTGACAAACACACTCATTTTTTTTTTTAAAAAAAGCCCTTCTTCCTCTACTTCTCATTATGGAAGATGTAATGAGATGTACAGCAACATAAATATACTATTGAGTTTCTGAAATTTGATTTCAATTCAATGTTTATGTATTTCTAAGAAACATCAGGAAATAAAATATGCACCACACATTATAAGCCTTCCAAATTTATTGTCACGAATTCTGTGGCAATTCTCTACTTCCTACAAATGGCATTTTCACTTACAGCAAGTGTTATATACACAGACTGAAGACATACTCTTATTGTAGAAAACACTGTAAAAAGAAACTAATAGAATCACAAGTCAGACACCCAATATGAGTGGGAATCCCCATTGGGACAGACAGAATACATGCCTTTGCATACAACAATGGGTTAAAAAGAAACAAACTTCAGCCTGTATATTCTGTACTGCAAAATTAAGGGATTTGTTACAATTTTTTGAAAGGTGTACAATATTGGGAACCTGTTGTACAGATATGTTCTAACTTCCAACTCAATGTGTTAACATACAATTGGAGCTCATACTTAAAAGCCACCCATACAATTATACAGTATATCCTACTCTACTCCATAAATGGTTATTGTTGGTCATACTGGCAGAAGGAAGCGGCTTTTCACCTTTATGCATATACATACATAGGATGTATGCTTTTGACTGGAACATCATATTATGAAGACCATCTTAGTTATTTTATTACAAGTCAACATAAAAATGATTGCTTTCCCTATGGAAATTTTCTTATATTACTTGGTAAAATTGTTTATTTGCTGGTTAACAGGACATGGAATACAATAAAAAATACTATTGTTTTGTGTCAAACAATCTCATAATTATTTACATCAAACAAATTTAAAACCATTCTCAAACACTCTAAATCACATAGTTTTGTCAAAATTTTGCTGTGTAAGGATACAGTGATCTTGGCTAAGCAATTTAAAACTCCATTAGTAAAATATATGGGCATATATTTCACATGCCTCAAAATAAATGGACTTACTAATATTTGCTCCCATAGTTTTAAAAGTTCATAGACAAACAGTGGAATCCTTTGCATATTTATGCAGAAGTCTAAATTTAAGATTTACTATCAAATATCTTTATTTAGGAATGCTTGTTATAAACATTATGAATGAAATTCCAGTAAGAATTACCCAAGCCAAAATCTGTATTAGTTTAAATAATAGAAGAGAACGGCCAAAACTAGTTCAACCTTCCCTTAATAAAGAAATGCTAGCACCACCAAGATAATGATTCTAAAGTTCCCTGGTAAGTTTGTTCTTTTCAGCAACTAAAGTTATTTCTCAAATAAAATTTGTTATATACAAACCGGCATATTTTAAATTTTTCATAATTTACTTTTCCTTTTGCAACATAGGGGGAAATAGGATCCGAATGAAATTAACCTAAAACTCATATCACTTTTATTGAAAGTTGGAAAAGAATTCTGATCAAAGGGAAAATCAACAGTGAGTTCCCACAGAGGCAAATGTGGACATTTCACGACGTATTGTACTAAATGGGGACAGTTCAAGCTCTGTGGTATATTCATTGTCATTATCGTCACTTGTTACTGTAGAAGACTTCTGAATGCACTCATCACAACAGCAGCAGCAACACTCCAAAACAGCTCGGCTGAAGGGTTTACAAAGACAAAAGAGGAGAACTGGAGTCACACAAGATTTAAAGAACAAGAGAAACTGACTAATCAGATGGAGAAGGTCCATAGTCTGCTGAGATACCCCTGTAGACATGTAGGCAGTGACAATATTGCAAATGTTTTCTGGGATGGTGCAAAAACCATACAAAATGGTCAGCGCTACCACCGTGCAGTTCATTTGGCTTTCCAGCTGAATCTGCCTCTTGTTCCCACGGGTGCAAGCTTTTTCCACCTTTCGGATTTTTCTGGCAGTCACCAATGAGCAAGTAATAGTAAAAAGTGTCGGTAAACAAAAGTAACAGCCAAAGTACCACCAGAGCCTTGCACTGTCATACGTAAGTGCTAATACATATATTGTGTCAGGTAAGTGCGGAGAGACCTTGACCACACATCGTTCCACAGGTGGGTTCCCACTGACTTGAGAGTTTTCTTTAGTCAATTGGCGCAGAACCACTTCAGGAAGAGCCAGCAATAAAGCTCCAATCCATATCACAGCCAGTTTTGCTGTTGTAGATGTGCAGTTTTCAATCATTTCATAATACATTTGAACATTGGTGGCAGCACGGAATCGGTCAATACAGAGAGCACATAATGTGAAGGTCGTTACTCCAAGAGATGCTACCTGGATAAAGAGGAAAAATAAATAAATCAGAATTTAGATATAAGGATGGTGGGATAGACACAATTTGATACCCCATACAAAATATTTTGACTTCCAGAAAACTACCAGCCTAACCTACAAACTTGTTATATGATAATGTCTCTTTATTTGTACAGCACTTACTTTAAAATTTTATTTTTATTGATATTTTTATTCATATAAAATACAAATGAAAATAAAGGCAATTGAGAAAATAAATAAAGGGAAAGAGGAAAAATCTGGGGAAGAAGGAAGAGGGAATAATATTATATTAATTAATCTACGAAAAAATATATATATATATATAATAAAATATATAAAGTATTATTATATTATATATATTACATACGTCCAGTGACTTCCAACTTTTTCTGATGCATTAATTTACATTAAGGTGCTTTTTCAAAAGGCAACTGGACTTTCTTAATTTTGTTGAAGTTTAAGTTTAAGTTTAATCAGATTTGTATGCCGCCCCTCTCCGCAGACTCGGGGCGGCTCACAGCAATAACAATACAATGTAAAACAAATCTAATATTTAAGTTAATTTAAAAAACACCACAAATTAAAAACCAATCATACAGAGGTTTCACTTTTCATTCCAGAAGCTTCTTCAGTTCTGACTAAATGTGGATGAGAAGTTAAATGTCTTCAAGCAAAACAAAGAAAGTCCAGTTGTCTTTTGAAAAAGCACCTCTGGGGCAACCATATCCCGAATGATTAAGAATCTCCATAGGTAGTAAGTTACAAAGTAAATTTAAACTCAGCTTTTCACTTCTACCTAATACTGAGTACAGTATTAGCCATTTCTATAACAACCACCTATTTTAATCATCACAACCCAAAGTTAGAGCTTAATTCTTTTTTCTCTTTTGAGCAAAAAGTCCAGAAGTGGTTTCCAAGTGGAAAGAAAGCTTGATACATTCTTTTTGTTAATTAACTCAGTTAACTTTCCCATCACTGCCAGTTCCAGCACTTTTTCAATCCGTGGAGCATTTCCTTTAAATGACATTCATTTTTTTCCCTTCCTCTCAAACTGAAATAATTAAAATACAAATGGTAATCACTTCAATGAATTAAACAGATGTGTGAAAAAAATTCAGGCAGAATAAAAGCTTAATAGTATTCTACTATAATTTGTTTTAAATCTGACACCGTGATCACTGGGGTATATAATTAAATAAATAACACTGAATAGGGAGCCAGCCACATGTCACAGTTTGTACAGGATGCATCTTGGACCAATAAAAAGGTATTATCTGAATTGAAATTAAAACTGATTCTATTCTGTCAGCAGCAGAAAATCAGTGTAATTGCATTTTTTCCCCCAGTTCATGCTCTGCTGCTCTGCTCCTTCGGCATATTATCCTGTCTCTGTTAAAAAAAATGACCTAAAACAAGCATCTACCATCAGAGGAAAGCAAATTCCAACCAAGAGCTATTTAAAGAACATAGTGCTACCTTTTCCCCAGTTAGATCATTAGTGTTATGTATGGAAGGACCAACGACAGGAGATGCCTAGAGAGGCTCCATACAGGAAGTGTTAATTCGGACACGTAATTGCGGCTTTGCTTGAACTGCTTTATTCCAGCATAAACATAACGTTAATACAACAGTCAGTATTCAACTGTCAAACCTCCTCGGGTTTCCCCTATTTAACTGCCAGGTGGCTGAGGAACGAACCAATGGTAATCCCTTATTTTCCCCGGTTGCTAGGTTACCGCCCCTCTCCCGGTGCCCTTTCCTGTTCTCATAACACTTCCTGTATGGAGCCTCTCTAGGCATCTCCTGTCGTTGGTCCTTCCATACATAACCATTAGTCCACTCCATGGAACATCGTCTGTTCCCAAAATGGAGTATATTTTGGCATGCAGGATCTGAACACAACAAGGCGAGGGGGAGGAATCGAGGGTTACAAGATGAGTAAAATTGTAAGGATAGGCATGGGGGAAAGGGGGGGTTGTGTATGTGTGTGTTTGCTGTTATGTTATCCATCTCTTCCCCACCAAGAACGGCTGGGAAACTGGTGTCAGTTTCATGGTCAGAGGGTTGTAAAAGGATGGAAAATGAGACTGTGGGGACTCAGGCGGCCACTATGAGTCGGTAGTAATTAGCAAATCTCCTGTATTTATGAAAAAGAGAAGGTGGCCCTCCAGATAGTCTGGCCCTTAGCTGCTTGAAAGGTCAACTGCAGCTCATTAAATTATTCTCCAGGGGAAACTTGCATTTAGAGCGGTTCTTTCTCTCTCTCTCTTTTTTAAAATACTCTCTTTTATTGAGTTTAAAAACAACATATTAAAAGAAGTCATACAAAAAACACATAAGACAAAAACAAAGAAAAATAGGTCAACCATTATTACACCTTTTTCGTTATATTTCCACGTACACTTATATTTTACATTGTTGCAAGTTACGTTTTAATGCTTGCTATTATTTATCAAATTCATCGTTAATGGATTGAGTCTCCTACAATATTTTCCACATCTATTCCTTCCACTTTAATCACAAATGAGTCTAGTTGTTTTCATAGGAAAAGAGAGAATATTTGCAACTCCCTCAGAGATGGCCTTCATTCTATTAGAGCAGTTCTTTCATTTCAAGTGTTGCAATATTCCTTGGACCAGTCAGCGGCTTCAATGCTTGCAGAGGCAATCTCTGATAAAGCACCTTGCATTTATCATAATAGGTTGAAATTCAAGCATGGCTAACAGCCTGAATGGTTCAAGAATTACAGTAGTAGTAGTAGTAGTAGTAGTAGTAGTAGTAGTAGTAGTAGTAGTAGTAATAGTAGTAGATGGTTTGTTTGTTTATTTATTTATTTATTTGTTTGTTTGTTTATTTGTTTGTTTGTTTGACTTGTATGCCGCTCTTCTCCAAAGAATTGGGCAGCTCACAGAATGTATTATTTGTAGCTGTATGAATTTATTCTTTGCTACAGTCATTCAAAGTCCAATTTTCACCAGAAAAAAAAAAGAATTGGATTTTACCAGTTTGATAATTGCACTTAACCTGAAAGTTTTAGAATTAGGATAAGAATTAGAATAATAGAGTTGGGACACTGGAGGTCTTCTAGTCCAGAGGTCCCCAACCTTTTTTGCACCAGGGACCGGCTTTAAGCTAGACCAGTTTTCCATGGCCCGGTGGGGGGGGGGAGCTAGCTGTCAGCGGCGCCGTAAAAGGGGCGATCAAGAGAGGAATGGGTGAATGAATGGACAGAGGGTGGGAAGGAAGGAAGGAAAGAGGGAAGGGACAGGAACAGAAGAAGGGTGCAAAGGAAGCAAGGAAAAGTGTGAAAGGGGACAGTAAGAGAGGAAGGAGTGAAAGAAGGGAATGAGGGAGGAAAGAAGGGAGGAAGGAAAAGGAAAGCAAGAAATGGAGGGAGGAAAGGAAGGAAGGAAAGAAAGAAAGAAAGAAAGAAAGAAAGGGGGAAGGGACAGGAACAGAGGAAGGAAGCAAGGAAACTTATGAAAGGGGAGAGTAAGAGAGGAAGGACTGAAGGGAAGGAGGGAGGGAAGAAGGTAGGAAGGAGAAAGAAAAGAAGAAATAGAGGAAGGGAAGGTAAAAGAGAGAAAGAAAAAGAGCAAGAAAGAAAGCAAGAAAGGGAAAGAAAGAAAGGCAACTTCAAAGAAAGGCTCACTGAGCATATCTCACTCTCTCTTTCTATCCCTCTTTCTTTCTTTCTCTTCCTTTCTCTCTCTCTTCCTTTATCTCCTCTCTCTTTCTCTCCCCCCTCTCTCCCCCTTTCCCTCTCTCTTTCTCTCTCTCCCTCTCTTGCTATCTCTCCCCCCTTTCCCTCTCTCTTTCTCTCTCTCCCTCTCTTGCTATCTCTCCCCCTCTCCCTCTCTCTTTCTCCCTCTCCCTCTCTTTCTCTCTCTCCCCGCTCTCTCTTTCTCTCTCTCCCCCTCTTTCTCTCTCTTCTTCTCACTTTCTCTCTCTTGTTTTCTTTCTGTCTCTTTTGCTTTCTCTCTCTCTCACTCTTTCTCTCTTGTTTTCTTTCTCACGCTCTTTCTCTCTCTTGTTCTCTCTCTCTTGCTATCTCTTTCTCTCCCCCCCTTTCTCTCACTCTCTCTTTCTCACTTTCTCTCTATCTTGCTGTCTGTTACTCTCACTCACTCTCGTTCTCTCTCCGTTCTTCTCAGCGGTGACGCGCGCACGCCCTGCCTGTCTCACCTTTGCCGAGAGCACTTTTGTCCCGGGCTCTCAGCAAGGGGGTTGCAGGAGAGACGGGGCAGGCGTTCTCTCAGCGGAGGCCGGCGAAGGTGATATTCAATGTCGGGGGCGCACGGGCGGTTGCGCGCGCTCCCTATCTCCCTGCTAGCCCACTCGGAATATTCAAAATAAGAAAAGCCTTTGCCGGTGAAGGTTTTTCTTATTTTGAATATTCCGAGTGGGCTAGCAGGGAGATAGGGAGCGCGCGCAACCGCCCGAGCGCCCCCGACATTGAATATCACCTTCGCCGGCCCCGCCTCTCCTGCAACCCCCTTGCTGAGAGCCCGGGACGAAAGTGCTCTCGGCAAAGGTGAGGCGGGCAGGGCGTGTGTTCCGGGTGCGGGAGGAGCTGCGGTGAAAGGCAGGAGGTGGCGGAGGAGCAGAGGGGGCAGATCGGGCGGGCGGTGGGCAGCGCGGAAAGGCCGAGGGGGCCCTGGCGCCACGGACCGGCTGAAAAACCCCAACGGCCCGGTCCTGGTCCGCGGACCGGCGGTTGGGGACCTCTGTTCTAGTCCAATCCCCAGCCCAAGCAGGAGATGTTATATCATTTCAGAAAAATGGTTGCCTAATCTTTTTTTAAAAAAATCTCCAGTGTTGGAGATTCCACAACTTTTGGAGGCAAGCAGTTCCATTGATTAATTGTTCTCAATGTCAGGAAATTTTTCATTTCTAGGTTTTAGGTTGGCTCTCTCTTTCATAAAGTTCCCCCCGTTGCTTCTTGTCCTGCCTTCTGTTGCTCTGTAGAATAGGTTGACCCCCTCTTTTTGGTGATAGCCTGCTAGATATTGGAAGACTGCTATCACATCACCCTTCGTAAGGTTACTTCCATCCATTTCATGAAAATGGGAAACAATGTAGGATACATAAATAATGACATAGGTCAATGACAGAAATCTCAAACAATAGTTTGGTGGCACCTAGGCACATCCAAACAGGAAGGAAGCTAAAACAGTGTCTCTACCATGGCCCAGATGAATACCAATGGGTTAATGTTACTGAAGATTAGTAACAGAACTAGCAGTGTCACATTCCTTGAATCTAGCTTAGGGGTGTCAAACTCAATTTCACTGAGGGCCACATCAGAGTTGTGTTTGACCTCAGGGGAGTGGGGTGGGCATGGCCAGCTCAATGTCATTCGTGTCAGGTGCACTTGTAGGTGGCCCGAGCACTCCGCCAGCAAAAACAGCCCTCCTACGTTTTGTTTTCACTGGGAGAGGCACTGTGGGCTGGTCCTTTCCTATTTCCAGGGTGGCAAGGATCAGAATCTAAGCATCCTGCGGGCCTGATCTGGTCCTCAAGCCTTGAGTTTGACACCCGTGATCTAGCTTCTTGCGTAGTTATTCATCAAAGTGAATAAAGTATTCTCAGTATCATATCTTAGATGGCACTCTTCTTGAAGTAGGTAGGATATTTTATCCAGATATATATTGCATTTTACGACTATTACCTTTACTAAGAATGAAAGATTGGAAGACTGGCTTATAATTATAAAGATGTTCCAGGTTTAGGGATAGCGTTTTCAGTAAAAGCAATATGACTGCCTTTCTTAAAAACATCCCTCACTCGAGGAAACAAGAACTCTCTCATGTAATTATAGTTATAGCCTCAACCTAGCTAAAATTAACCAGCAAGATTAGAACAGATGTCCCTAAACATCTCTAAACATACCTTCCTATCTCTTTCCCATTGTAATATAGCATCCACATATCAAGAGTGAATTAAATTTTAGATTGAGTATTATGTTGGGATATGAATTTCATATGCACATCTGGATCTGCAAAATTATTTCAAATGTGCTATTACTCTTTGAATCGTAAGTTACTGAAATACAACAGTCTTTTTCCATTTGGCACCCTCTAACTATCAAAAGTGTTTGGTGGCACCTTTTCAGACTTACAAATTTAATTAAAAGCCATCACTTTTGTGAAATACAACTGCAATTAATTAATGTTTATAGCTTTCAATTAAATTTGAAAAGGTGCTACCAGACACCTTCTGATTTTTGGCTGCCACAGACGAACACATCTCTTCTTCTACAATCCATACTTTCTAAGAAAACTTACAATTTGGACGACATGGAGAGAATCAGATTGGGGATAAATCAAAGTTGTCAGTACTGTTGCCTTTTCATCTTTAACAATAATGTCTGACATCATGCATTGTGTAAACTTAGCAGGGAGTTTAATTCCAAGGAAGAACATCTAGAACTAATTTCTACAGCAGCAAGATAACAAAAGTAGCTTTTGTTACCCTCAAAACACTGCTGAGTTTTGTTTTCTTCTGTCAAAGACAATTCCTTTCTGTTTTGAAATGTCACATATGTTGGGCAAATACAAATGTTTGTGGACCATTTTAGCCAATGCCAATGTTACCTCTTTTCACTTGCATGTATAAGCGATCCCATAACATTTCTAATATCAGGATGAAGAGAAAAACAATGCTGATCATTTCGCCAAACAAGCATTTGTATGCTTGTTGAGAAGCAGAATCTTTTACAGACAAAAAAAAAGGGATTTAAAGTGATCAAATTTTATTGGTAGGGAAACTGTCAAAGTTATAATTTCATGTCTCACTGCATATGTGCAGACTTGCACTGAAAGTTCAATCTGTTTTTCAGGTCCACTTTGACATTTCTAAGAAATACTAAGAAGTATTTTGTAGGTTTATTCCACTTGGCTAGAAACTTCTTTTCATCACTGTGAGAAAAGATGAATATAACATGGAAACTTCCTTTCTTAAATTTGTACATGGTTTTTCTAAAGCACTTATATACTGTATGTTATATATTCTATATGTTTATATACTGTATATAGGCATACATAGCATTTGCCTAGAGGCAAAAAGGAACTATATACCAGAATTCAATATAGCAGAATTCTTCTTCAAGCACTTACAGACAGCAGAGAACAGTTAGTTTCATTTCAGCAGAATTCAGAGTGGAAGAGTACAGAGAGCAGACCTAAAGCCACACCCAGCCTTTAGTTTTGATTCTCTGCACAGACGCAGAAGTATTTAACTCCCATTCGATGACTTAGTTGCTATTCATTGGCTGACCTTGTTACCACTGGCTCTCCCAGTCATGAATATTCTATCATTTCCGTCATCTTAAATTCCTTTCTCTAGATCAAAGTCTGGGGGGACTTCTGGGAATTGAAGTTCACATATCGTAAAAGTTGCTAAGGCTGAAAAATACTGTCTCTATTTAGTTCTAGCTGATTGACACTCTGGTCTGTATGGATGTGGAGAGTATAAAGGACTATCACTACCCTATTGCTGTTTAATACTGTTCAGCTAATAGCATGAGCTACACTAGGTGTAGCAAACTCAAGGCCCAGGGGGTCACATTTGGACCATGGAGTGCTTAGATCTGGCTTGTAGGGCCGGCCTGGAAACAGTAAAGGACCAGCCCGTGGTACCTCTGCCAGTGAAAACTGAGCTCTGGGGGGCCATGCATCCCCCCTGAGGTCCATTTTTTGCTGGCAGAGGGCTGCAGAAGGCTGTCACTGCTGGAAATGGGGTATAGCTTCCCCCGGGCTTAATTTTTGCTGGCAGAGACCTAGCAAAAGAATTTTTTTGAAAAAGGAGAAATGTTTTCCCTTTTGCATTTGAACATTCAAGAAGGGATAGGAAAGGAGAAAGAGAAAGAAGAAAGAAAAAAGAAAAAGAAGGGAAGATGGGAAGAGAGCAAGGAAGGACAATACGGAAAGAGGAAACGGAAGAAGAAAGGAGAATAAAGAGGGAAGAGGGAAGAGGGAAGGAAGGGAGAGAGAAAGGAAGATTGTAATGAGAGAGATGGAGGGTCTCAGGGAAATTCTGCCTTAGCACTAGGCCACCACTGGTGTCCCCAACATGAGTCCCATGTCATGCCCACCAGGGTCACGGCCATCCCTGCCCATCATCACCATGACCACGCACCCACTGAACCTCCAAGGTCAAACACAACCCTGATGCAGCCCTCAATGAAATCGAATTTGACACCTCCTGATGTACACTAATACACACAAGAAAAATATGGTTTTAAAAAAAACTTACAGGAAGCACATTTCTCCTTTTTCAAAAAGTTTCTTTTGCTAGGTCTCTGCCAGCAAAAATTAAACATTATGCCACAAAGCACTTCATGAAGTTTTAACATTACTTATGTCAAAACCTCTTGTTACTGATTTGTTACATGATTTACTTCAAATCAGTTGTAAAAATAGATGAAATGCAAATTACTGCCTTGCAAATATTAACCAATGTTAAATTGGATTAGTGAAGTTCTATGCTAAATGCATGTTTGTAGTGTAATAAGCTGATTAACCTGCACGTTCATAAATAGATCCTGATTATTAAGTGATATATCTCTAAAATTACTATTTATTGACATTAATATATCATATATCATAGATGTGAGCCAATAACTAAATTAGCATGTCATTAAATAACTAACTTGTCATTTTAACACTACTGTTAGTTTAACACACATGCTGCTGTGTGACAGTAGCACCAGCTTTGTAAGAACTAAGCCATCACATAATTATTGTGATTTCAACTTTCCATCCTTCCAAGAGCGGTAAAATGAGGTCCCAGATTGTTGGGACAATATGCTGACTCTGTAAACTGCCTAGAGGAGTGATGAATGATGAACCTTTTTTCCATCGGGTGCTGAAAGAGCACACAAGTGCACTATCGGGCATTTGTGAGTGCCCATAAACAGCTTCCCCCATCTTCAAGAGGCCCTCTGGAGGCCAGAAATGGCCGGCTTCCCAACTTCTAGTGGGCCCAATAGGCGTGTGTTTTGCCCTCCCCAGGCTCTAAAGGCTTCCGTGAAGCTGAAGAAAGGTAAAAATCCCTTTCCCCCCCCCCGGAGGCTCTCTGGAAGCCAAAAACGCTCTCACAGATCCTCTGTGTGAGTCAAAAATCAGCCGGCCAGCACACACATGCACGTTGGAGCGCAACTAAGGCAATGGCCTAAAGAGTGCTGTAAACCACTAAGAAGTGGTATATACAGTGGTACCTCATGATACGAACCCCTCACCATACGAACAACCTGAGATACGAACCCAGGGTTCAGAATTTTTTTGCCTCTTCTTATGAACTTTTTCCGTCTTACGAACCCGCCGCCGCCACCGAGAAGCCCCGCCGCCCGTAAGACGGAAAAAGTTCGTAAGAAGAGGCAAAAAATTTCTGAACCCCAGGTTCGTATCGGCAAAAGTTCAGGTTCGGGAGGCCGCTGAGAAGCCCCGTCGCCCGGCTGTCGCTTTTTGAAACAGCCGGGGGGCTTTTCAACGTCCTCCTGAACCCGAACGCCAAACCCGAACTTCCGGGTTCGGCGTTCGGGAGGCCGCCGAGAAGCCCCCCGGTTGTTTCAAAAGGTGACAGCCGGGCAGCAGCGTTTTTTTGCGGGTTTTTTGCGTTGCACGCATTAATTCATTTTACATTGTTTCCTATGGGAAACAATGTTTCGTCTTACAAACTTTTCGCCTTACGAACCTCCCCCGGGAACCAATTAGGTTCGTAAGACGAGGTATTACTGTATGTCTAAATGCTATTGCTATTGTGATGTCATTGCATTACTTTTTGAAGTTGTAATTCATGATATATACATACCATGGGTTAATTCTAGAAAAAGCATGGAGTAAAACAATTGGGTCTTAATTATTCTAAATATTGCCTCTATTTAAGCATCAATTCATGGGAGAGGTCCCATTCATATCAAGAACACTAATAGAAAGAAAATGTACAGTATTTCGAAATAAATGCTGCAAGAAAATACAACATTTTCTAACTTCTTACTCATTTACAATGAGTATTTTATGAATTACGACAAATATAAGCAATATTTCATTTAGGATAGACTTTATACAATAAGGCTTTAAATTATTGATTAAAAACCAATTCATAAAAACAGTATAAAAAAGAGATTCCAAATTAAAAATAAAGATGCAGCAAATGAATATAATTGTTCTAACAGCAAATTAAAATTCCACACTGCATCTGGAAATTAAATTGCTGTTGCATAATTCTTTCGTGTTTTATAATAGCCACATGAAAATTAACAGAAAATTGGGTTTTAAGTCTTTAAAGAGATTCAACAAAATGTTTTCCAGCTTCAGTAGAAAAAAACTTAACAAATGCTAATATTTACCAAGATCAAAAGATTCATGCTGACCATAAACCACAAATCAAGTGCTTTAATAGATATTTATACATTCATGGCATGCAATTAAGATGAAATCCACATTTTTCTTTTTATAAAAGGATAAACTGAGCCGGCACCTTCAAAATTATTTGTTTAGATTAAGCTGTAATGTTATTTTAGTTCCTTCCTCATGTGATAAAATCTGGTTCAGTAGATTTATAAACTTGAATTACAATTTCATTGAGTAATCCCCTGAGCATAAAATACAGTACTAGTACTAGATTAGTAGTGGAGGGATCCTCACTTCTGAAAGTTCATTTGACTAGTCCCATGATGGCGAATTTATGGCACGCAGGACAGAGGTGACACACAGAGCCCTCTTGGCTGGCAAGCGCGCTGCCTCCCCAGATCAGATCATTGTGGCGTTTCTTTCGAAAGCTTTGGTTTCCCTGCAAATGATGAAACAGAAGCTCACAAAAGAAAAAGATCTTACCTCTTACCATGCTGCTGGTTTTGGGATGCCCTGCCTCTGCTGACCAGCTGGCCTTTGGGTCCCTACTGCACATGCGTGCATGACCATTGATGCATACATTTGTGCATATCCATGTTTCTCACATGCCCACCCATGTGCACACACATTTGTGTGTTTGCACACACACACAACTTTCAGTTTGGGCATGCGCATGGATCAGAAGAGCCCTTCACTCCTCCACTCGAAATAGAATACACTACGAGACTAGACTTTCAATCCTGGGCCTAGAAAGTTTAGAACTAAGATGCCTTAAACAAGATCTAAGTATTGCCCACAAGATCATATGCTGCAACGTCCTGCCTGTCGGCGACTACTTCAGCTTCAACCACAACAACACAAGAGCACACAACAGATTTAAACTTAATATTAACCGCTCCAAACTTGACTGTAAAAAATATGACTTCAGTAACCGAGTTGTCGAAGCGAGGAACTCATTACCGGACTCCATAGTGTCATCCCCAAACCCCCAACACCTTACCCTTAGATTATCTACGGTTGACCTATCCAGATTCCTAAGAGGTCAGTAAGGGGCGAGTACAAGTGCACTAGAGTGCCTTCCGTCCCCTGTCCTATTGCTCTCCTATATCTCCTATACCTTTCTTCTATTCCTATATCTCTTCTTCTATTTTTTCATTGATATGTTCTATTACTATATCTTCTTTTCTATTATTTCTTAGATATATTTTACTATGAGTATCTCCTCTATAACCTTCATCATGCATTTTACCATGCGTATATAGATATATACCCACTAAAACCCTCATTGTGTATTGGACAAAATAAATAAATAAATAAAAATAAATGGAGTTGGGGCACTCGGTGCCACTGAACTAGTCTCTGTTAGGAAAACGTTGTTGTGGGTAATAAAATGAAAGCAGATTCCCTGGTAAGCTACCTTTACCTCATGGAAGAATGACAGGGTGAAAACTGAACTAAAACAAAACAGGAAACATACAATATAATTGATGCATGAATGCTATCATGTTCAGGTAAACAAGAACACTTGAGAACTCATATGATAATCTTATCCACCTGTTTAAAAACACCCTTATATCACTGTGTGAGAAATGACCTGAAGGGAGATAATAATGTACTTCTTCTTTTTTTAAAAAAATGATCATTATTGGTTATATACATTTAAAAAAAGACAAAAAGAGCACATATAACAAAGAAAAAAGAAAAAAGTAATAAACAATTTCCATAATGTAATTGTACGTGGTACAATACTGTACTTCTATTAAGCAACTAATACCAGAATCAAATCATAGTTACTGTCATCTAAGGAGTTACAATATGTTTTACAAAATTGCAGTGGCATTATATTCAGTTACATCGTTTTTGATCACCCTACCTAATTCAAAATTCCCTATAAATTAAAAGATTGTAACAAAAGAATATAATAAACACAAACAAGAGAGCAAACCTTTGAAGTTAGTATTTGTTATCTAGAAAATAACTGGAATACACTAAATTAGATATCATTTATTTGGTAATATTTCTAGACCAGTCCCTTTATTTGGGAGGAATACAACAAGATAAAGCAAAGAATACTGTATTGCAAAAATCCAATCATTCAATATTAAATTATTCTTTAAAAATTTCCTTTAATACCCATAAAAGAAAACAAACTGATGAAATTCTAGAATAAAATTGCTTCATTTGTTTATAAAATGTCATCAGTACTTGCAGGTCCATAACCCATCAATCTCATGAGGAAGGAGAGCATGCACAAGTGGTCTATTGATGATTGGACCTTAAAGACACATTTGGTTCACCAAAGGGACATGCAAGTGCTAACAAAGCCATCTACCTCAACTCATTAATGTTTTTATGAGTTGACATTGCCCTAGAAAATAACTTGTTGTTAATTATGAAGTCGTGTCCAACCCATCACGACCCCGTGGACAGCATTCCTCTAGATTTTCCTGACCTTACCATCCCCCGGAGTCCATTTAAGCTCACACCGACTGCTTCAGCGACTCCATCCAAACAACTTATTCTCTGTCATTCCGTTCTTCTTTTGTTCTCAATCTTTCCCAGCATTAGGCTCTTCTCTAGTGAGTCCTTCCTTCTCATTAGTTGGCCAAAGTATTTGAGTTTCATCTTCAGGATCTGTCCTTCTAAAGAGCATTCATGTTATAATCCTATCCATCAATAAAGAGTAGTCAGGGTTAATCTCCTCTAGGACTGACCAGTATGATTGCCTTGCAATCCAAGGCCAGTCGCAGGAGTCTTCTCCAGCACTATTTATTTATTTATTTATTTATTTACTTATTTATTAGATTTGTATGCCGCCCCTCTCTGTAGACTCGGGGCGGCTCACAACATATAATAAAACAATTCACAACAAATCCAATAAATTTAAAAAAATTTAAAAACCCATTAATAAACCAGACATACACACAGACATACCATACATAAATTGTATAGGCCCAGGGGAGGGGGAATGCCTAAATTCCCCCATGCCTGATGGCAGAGATGAGCTTTAAGGAGTTTACGGAAGGCAAGGAGGGTGGGGGCAGTTCTAATCTCTGTGGGGAGCTGGTTCCAGAGAGTCAGGGCCGCCACAGAGAAGGCTCTTCCCTGGGACCCACCAGACAACATTGTTTAGTTGACGGGACCCAGAGAAGGCCAACTCTGTGGGACCTAATCGGTCGCTGGGATTCATGCGGCAGAAGGCAGTCCCGGAGATATTCTGGTCCAATGCCATGAAGGGCTTTATAGGTCATAACCAACACTTTGAATTGTGACCAGAAATTGATCGGCAACCAATGCAGACTGCGGAGTGTTGGTGTAACATGGGCATACCTTGGGAAGCCCATGATTGCTCTCGCAGCTGCATTCTGCATGATCTGAAGTTTCTGAACACTTTTCAAAGGTAGCCCCATGTAGAGAGCTATTTTTCATTATCAGCAAAAATATATTACATACATACATACATGTGTGTGTATGTGTGTGTGCGTTTTTCTGTTGAATCACCCGGGCATATGGTATCTGAATATGGGAAGGAACATACTGCTTCCTTTTTGCCTCTTGGCCGCACTAGGCAGTTAATTTTATAGCTGACAAACTATATTCTGTATGTGTAATATATTTTTACTGATAATTCATTATCATTATCAGCAAAAATAGGTTTTACACACACACACACACACACACACACACATATATATATAGACATGCAAAACATTACACAGGGCAAAACCCGAACTCAGAACAATCTACATATATATATATATATATATATATATTGCGTGGTCATGGCAGTGTCATGTGATGTATCAGGACTTCTCCCCCTTTGCTAAACTGGGAGTGGGCATGGCCAGCGGTGACACATCTGGTCCAGAGGCCAAGAGTTTGACAGCCCTGATCTAATGCTATCTCCATGCTCCTGAATCATAATACTAATGCTTTTAATTGTAGATTTTTTGTTTATATTGCTATTTTGTAGTTTTCATTGAACAACTTGCCAAGTGAAATTGTGTGAGGTGGGTGTCCACATAAATATGAAAAATAAATAAAATAAACAGATCCCTTTAGAGATGCCTTTACAATAGACTTGCCATCAGTCTTTTGTATGACAATGCTTGCTTAATAAGCATTTTTAAAAAATACCATATACTTTAGATTACAAGGTGATTCTTTAAGTTGACTGCTCTGCATATCAAATTTCACAGATTTCTCTGTATCATCAGAACATACTAATTTTGGAAGATGGCAAAAAATTCATTTGTTCCCCTCCACTGTGAAAAAAATAATAATCAATTCCTAGTTTGGAAGATTAACAGCATTAACTTTCAGTTTCAAGAAACCCAAAAATTTCAAGTAACCTGAAAACTGAAGCAATCAATGGCAAATCATTCTGAACTCCACTAACACTGTCCATAAACTTTCTAGGACTTAAACAGAGGGATACTTTTTTTCCTAGAAACTAAGCCCTCCAGAGATTATTGAGGTACAACTCCCAGCAGCTTTCATTATTGCTGATGCAAATTAAGGCCTCTACACTAATGCTTGTAGTTCATCACTCTCTAGAAGAGCATTATTATCCTGCTTTATAAGGGATTAGAGGAACACATGAGAGAGTCATCAACTAAGGCTCATTTACCTTTAAATGTCCAGAGATAACATTCCTCTAAAGCGGCAGATGCTTGGGATTAAAAATAGGGGAGTATCTTTTTCAAGTGGTGTTCTAGGACTCTACAAACATAATAATGATGAAATGTTCAGAGCTCAAAATGGCCATTGTCAGTGTTCTGAATATGAAACACAACATAAGTTATGAAAGATTTTGTTCCAAGTGTGAAACAAAACATGGTTGTTTTGAGAGGCATGAGTTTGAGCATGAGCACACAAATCATTTTTTCTTTGAATTGTTCCAACTACAAAATAATTGCTTGAACAAATAGATCTTCTATATCAGTGATGGTGAACCTTCCCTTCCCCCCCTCCGGGTGCCGAAAGCGCATGCGCAGACACTATTGCACCTGCCTGAGTGCCCACACCCATAATTCAATGCCCGGGGAGGGCGAAAATTGCCTTCCCTGGCGCTCCAGATGCCATCTGAAGGCCAGAAACAGCCCATTTCCCAACTTCTGGTGGGCCCAGTAGGCTGTTTTTCACCACCACCCAAGCTCCAGAGGCTTCCCTGAAGCCTGGGGAGGGCAAAAATGCCCATCCCCAATCCCTGGAGGCCCTCCGGAAGCTGAAAATACCCTCCCATAGCCTCTGTGCGAGCCGGAGCTAAGCTAGGGCAACGGCTCACATGCCGGCAGATATGGCTCTGTGTGCCACCTGTGGCGCCCATACCATAGGTTCGCCATCGCTGTTCAATATGATGCATATCTCTATTCCATTTTTTTCAATTCTTACTAAAGCTATTCATTATACATTATTGAACAGGATGCCACAATTGAACAGCATGATCCAGCAATACTTGGTTTAATATATTTTCAATATGCACCTATACTGTAAAATATCCATGACCCAACATAAAAGACTTCTAAGTTTACATATTAATTTAACCTAACAAACCAAGTTCAGTGATGAGGAATTCTGGGAGATGTAGTTCTGTGAAAACGAGAAGTTCCTCATTCCTGTTTTATCCCCATTATTGCTGTCAAGGTAGAAACCTTCCAATATAAAGTGACAGATGGTTACACTGACATCTTAAATTTATTAAATAGCTCTAGGTCTGTCATGGAAAAGGTCATGTTTACTCCATGCTCCTGTGTTTTATGGGAAGTTTTACAGTTAGGGGTCATATCTTACAGGCAAGCTTTTAAAGTCAAAAATCAAAGTGATTTATTTGGGCAATGTATTTCCAAAGCTTTGCACTTTCCATTATAAGAGGACCACACACCCCAAAAAACCCTCACACCTTATTTTCCATTCCTTGAAATAAATGCAATTTAAATATAATTCAGGAAATATTTCTTGCCTGACTAGAAATGGACTGTCTAAGGGACTACGAGCATCCTATTTCCCTTCATTTACCCATCTGCTGCTAATTAAATGAATGATATCAAGCATACTGTCACATGCATAGAATCATTTCACACTATCAACCAGATTTAATGGTTTCTTTTTTCCAGGATATGAATAAAACAGACAACTGAACAGTGGAAAGGATTCTGTCCAAGCTGGGTAGTGAAATATCTGTTCCCTTGCCAAAGCTAAGGATTTAACCAGAACCTGAGATATTTTTAAAAAAAAAGGGGGGGGGGGAGAAAGGCAAGGGACCCAAAACTAATTTAATATTTTAATACTTCAATTTTTGTAATTTTAATCCATTTTATGTTATTATAATATTATTACAATATTATTATTGATGTAAACTGCTTAGAGTTGCTTGAACTATGAGATGCGTGATAAATGAATTTAATTAATAAAAATGAATGAAAATTAATGCTGTGAATATTACAACAATCATGTTTGTGGCTTTCATGCTATAAGATCATCTCTTTTACTTGATCAACTTTCACCTGTAGAAATAAATAAGGTACAGTATTTTCTTCTGTAGTAAATCTGGTAAGAGATGTAACAAGGATTAATATTTTCCTGGTGCTTTTTGTGATATTTACATCATGCTAAACTAAGCACCCTATATTATACACTGTTCAAAAAAATAAAGGGAACACTCAAATAACACATCTTAGATCTGAATGAATGAAATATTCTCATTGAATACTTTGTTTTGTACCAAGTTGAATGTGCTGACATGTGAAATTTATTGGCAATTAGTGTTGCTTTCTAAGTGGACAGTTTGATTTCACAGAAGTCTGATTTACTTGGAGTTATATTCTGGTGTTTAAGTGTTCCCTTTATTTTTTGAGCTTATATACATATAAATTTGGATGCAAATACTTGGATCGGATCCAACAAAGATCTGTTTAACTTCTATCAGTCTACAATACATGGATGTAAGCCAAGATACAGTTTCTACACCCTAGTAACTTGAAAGTTGGAAGCAAATGTTACAGTTTTTAATGCAACTTGTTTCATAAAATAAAAACAAGTCTTCTACAGTATTAGTTATGTCTAACCATTTCTCATTTGTGAATCAAAAGGCAGTGGGAAATGTAGAAATACCATGTTTAACTTTAAATACATCCCTTCAGTCTGGGAAAATGTTATCTATTGAAGGTTGCACAACTGTTTTGATTGAATTCAGATACAGAATAAAGATTAAGCAATCTAGTACCTTCCAGATGTTTGAGATTCCAGCCACAATCAACTGCAACCAGCATAGCCAAAGGCAAGGGAGAGTAACAGATTGCATGCCCTTGGAATAAATTACTGGAGTTTGTAGAACAAGAATGGACAATGCCTATACCTGAGATCTTTGGAACAGAGCTGAATATTTAAACATAAATCATTTAACTTAGGTACGCAGTGCCTACTTTAAGCAGAACTATTTAGCAGATCGAGAAAGAACCGTACTCGTACCACAATAATATAAATAATTCATGTCTTGAATTTAACACAATGATTACTATTATCACGGACAAAATGCAAAAAGTGAAAGCAAACACACTAGTTGTAAGGACGCAGGGCATCCCCAATTTCTAAGGATCTGGTAGAGCAGGGATGTCAACCTTGTGTGACATTTTGTGACTTTTTCTCCTTCGTGACACCAGGGTGGGTATGGCTAGTGCATGATGTATCCAGCCTACGACACCCCTGCAGTCAACAGATCTTAAGTAATTATCTATAAATATGAAAGACCAAAGCAATGGGATTCTGATTCCAATTCATTAAGAAAGCATTGGACCCACGATCTCAAGCTCGTGAACCTTTATGAAACTGCAGGTAGTTGACATTTATTATTACTTACTTCAATGTAAGGTACAATTTTGCAGGAGAAATCCTCCAACAGCCACTTCTTGGTAAGTTCTTGGAAGATCACCAGAGGTAGGCAGAAAAAAATGATAAGGAAATCCCAAAAGGCTAAATTGGCCAGCAAAGAATTGGAGATGCTCCTCATATAGTAATTATGGCAGACAATGCACATCACTGCCATGTTCCCCATTATCCCAATGCCAAAGATGATCACTGACAAACACATGACTGCGTAGGCACCATAGGACTCCTGAGTCAGTGGGTAAAAAGGGTTCTTAACATGAGGTGGTTGGAAGGTTCCATTTCTGAAGGCAGCAGGTTCCCTTCCTGCCACATGACCGGCTGAGCCATTCAAGGGTAATGCCTGAGGCACAACATCCCCCACAACTCCATGAAAGGGAGTTGTCTGACTATCCACTGAGATATTGAAGACAGTGATGTGGTGCCTGTTCTTGAAAGTTTTACTTTTTCTCCCT
The DNA here is from genome assembly GCF_031021105.1 of Erythrolamprus reginae. Lineage (NCBI taxonomy): Eukaryota > Metazoa > Chordata > Lepidosauria > Squamata > Dipsadidae > Erythrolamprus > Erythrolamprus reginae. Next base: position 26,885,581 of record NC_091955.1, on the reverse strand, counting down.
TCTCTTGTATCCTGGGACTCAGCAGCCCCTCGCTTGCTTCTTGGATATTTCCTGCGTCCTGCTGAACTCTTCTCCCACTCTTCAGTCTTCAAAGCACTTCTGGTCCTCAAGGCTACGGAAGAATCTCGCCTCAAATGACTTTCGTCTTTTTTTCCCAAGTGACCGCCAGCCTGATGCACACCTTCTCCATGCTTGACAGTCTGAGTGACCTTCGAGTCTTTTCTGCCATCGCTATAATCCTTCAATGGAGCCCAGCCCCCCTGACCTCCAGCCTTAGCCTGGAGTCTGCCTGGATGCTCTTTGGGCAAGGAAATCTCAGGAATACCACCTAAGTGCCCTGCAACCCAAGTTGCTTCTTGTTTGTGGGACACTTGTCTAAGTACCGGAGGAGCTGTCTGGCACCACAATTCACACTCCCGACCTTTTCTGACAACACCACCTCCGTTTAACGTCGCTCGGGCAAAGATAAACAGCATGGCCATATGCCAAAGACAGCCAAACGTTGCTTTGAGAAGATGCATGGTCAGAGAAGAACCTGACACCTTCCAACCACACCCTTAGGAACAGTTTATGCCCAAGCTGGAAGAGCTGCCGCCTGAATGCATTTCACCAACCGATTCCCAAGCAGAAGAAAATTGAGGCCTCTCTTTTGTCTATGAGAGGTATCAAGTTCGAATCATGCCCTCAGCACCTGGAAGTCATGCCCGCAAGCACCTGGACCTCGATTTAAATAAAGATGAGGAGGAACTGACCCCCTCCTCCTCCTCTCCCGAAGAAAATAATAAAAACCTCGAAATAAGAAACCCCCTTTCCGGGCGGGAGAGTTTTCTTCCGTCCCCCGAGTTAACCCGCGGGAGAGAAATCGAGGAAAGTTGCATCCATCGCGGCTTCGGGATGGCGAAGGCAGATCCCTGCTCTGGAGATGACACTCCCAGCTTCGCTCGCCGAGCGCTCCGCCTTTTTCCCAGCGACCGGCGCCTCGGGCTGCCCCGCTTCACCGTCCTCCCCTTCTAGCCGCTCGCCGGCGGGCGAGCTACGATCCTTGGGGGGCGAGGGCGGACGATCGCCCCCTCGCCCGGAGGCGCAAACGGAGCTTTCCTGGGCACTTTCCCGGAGGCAGGTGAAGCCCGAGGGAAGGGCTCGTCCTTGTGCAGAACCGAGGGAGGCTGGTCCTTTAAGTGGCTGGGGCGGGGTGGATCGCCAGCAGTCCCGCTCCCACCCGAGAGGGAAAAGAAAAAGGGGGCTCCCTCTTCGCTTCAAGGGGAACGGTGCGTCCCCAGCCCAAAGGGGAGCCCACAAAGTTGCTGGCGGGGCCGGTTGGGAGCAGCGCCGCTAGAGAGCCGCCAACGTGTTGCTCCTTCCGCCCTACCTGCGCTTGGCAATGGGCAGCTTCTGAGGCAGCCTCGCGCGGGGGACGGGTGTGGGGAGACACCGGGCAGCGACTGCCGTTCTGCCGCGGCCGGCTGGAAATCCCGGTCGACTTCCCCCTTTTCCCCCCTCTCTCTTTCTCTCTGCCTCGAGCTCCAGAGGCGGGCAAACGGCTTCCCCTGGCGGCTGCCGCTCCTCCGCTTAAGCTTTCACGCCACCCTCCAGTTGCGCTCGGGAGTAAAAGGTAGGGAAGGGAGGGAGGGAAGAGGTTGGAAAGTCTTCGAATGCGCACGCGCCGCGCTTCCCCAGGCTTCGGGCAGTCGGGCGCTTCTTCTCTCTGTGAAAGCGGCTCCAGAATGGAAGCAGGAGGCGGTGGGCGGGGTGGGCCGGGCTGCTGGAACCTCGTCGCTTCTCGCCTCTCTTGGCTCCCAAGACAAAAGCGGGACCTTCCTTCCGTTCTTGTTGATGTTTTGTACCCACCCACTCTGGATAATAGAAGAGCCGTGCTCGCGTAAATTCGAGCCCGCCTCGGGACGTCATTGTTCGATCCGAAATGCAGCGAGGCGAATTTCCTCGGGAAGCTAATTTGCGCGCGCGTGCGCTCGCTCGCTCGTTCGCATCTTTGGAGCGTCGTCGAGAAGCTCTTAGGCTAATTAAGGCAAAGACTGGAAAAGTGATGCGGGAGGCTCACCTCGACGTAGAGGGAATTCCCGGGCCTTAAGTAAACCGCACCTGTCGTAGTCTCCGATGGACGTTTACTGGCTAGAATGAGTTCATGGGGCGGGTGTGTGCGTATGTGTGTGTGTGTGAAAGAAGTACAGTGGTACCTCTACTTAAGAACTTAATTCGTTCGGGGACCACGTATAAAAGTTTGTAAGTAGAAGCATTTTTTCCCATGGGAATCAATGTAAAAGCAAATAATACCTGCAAACCCATTAGGAAAGAAATAAAAGCTTGGAATTTGGTTGGGAGAAGGAGGAAGAGGAGGAGGACAGTTGCTGCTGAAGGAAGAAGGTGAAGGTGAACTTTAAGGCTTAAAAAAAAAGAGGGACTCTGAAGTGGCGAGGAGGTGCACATGCCTCCCATACACCTGGCACAAGGCTGTGTCCCACACACTGTGCCAGAGAAAGAAACCCAGGTGGGTGAGAGGGGGAAACCTCCTGTTCCTTTGAATGGAATTAGCACATTTAGTCATCTTTTCTGTCTGCCTTACCTGGGAGGCCAAATACACACACACACACAAACACATGCACACACTGGTCCAACAATCTGCAGACATGCTCCATTTTTTCTGCGTACATTGTTGGCAGCCAAATATCTCTAGGAACCTACTAACAAATACCTCAAGCTCCCTCTTTCTCATCTTTTGGTACAGAAGCCAATGTTCTTTCTATGCAGCCATTAAGCTCTTTGACTAAGCAAGGCTCACCAGTGCAGCTTTTGGTCAACTTCCAGTCAAAATCAGTTGTGTTGCAAGCGCTCTCTCTTTTTTCTCACCCTCTCTGTGGTGTATGTGGTTTGTGTGTGTGTGTGTGTGTGTGTGTGTTTGTATCAACTGCTGGGCCCTCTCTTCTATCTGCTTAGTTACTCTACATGCCAAGCTACTCTAAGATGGTGCTGAGTCAGGGGTGGGTTCCTCCCAGTTCGGTACTGTTTTGTCTAGCACTGTAAGAAGTGTTAGTATAAGAGGGTTAATAATGAACCTAAAGCATTCTTTATGTTTATTATGATCTTATTTTTTTTTGGGGGGGGGGAATAGATATACTATTGAAAACTTTTAAAACAAACAGATAAACAAATGTTTGTTCTTTTGGGGTAAATACTTATAAACCATTCCCTAGGTATCATTTATCATCATCCTGGATTCTCAATGAATCCATGGGTTTATTTTTCCTGAGTGTTTAAAACTTCTGTTCAGTTATCACCAGTTTTGATGGAGAGAAGCTGACCTACATGGATCCAATAAGGAATTGTGTACAAAACACTAACTTATATTGTACTTTTATTCATACATTGAAAACCAAACAAATACGGATTTTTAAAAATAATGAAATAAAGAAAATAACACAGGTGCGTTAGGAAAACAAGTCAAGGAAAAATGTTCAAAGTGTATTTTTATTTCCAACCCAAAGTGTACTCACCATGCTGTTCCACTTTGTGGAGTTCTATTTCAATAGTAATTTTGATCTTTCTGTTGGCAAAACGATTGTTTTCGTTCTCCAAACAATGTAGAAGAACTTGCTGGCCTGTTTCTGTTTCTCAGAAGCTTCTCATGGAAGCATGATAACTTGTAGAAAGTTAATGTGGATTCAGAAGCTTTATGAGGTGTTGTGATTCCGTCTGAGGCTCCTCAGGGAACGGCTGAACCTCTGCCGGCTCCATGCTCAGAGGGGGAGGAGGAGGAACAGGAGGAGGAGGAGGAGGCCCAGGCAGACGGGGAGGAGGAATATCAGGCCGAGGGAGAGGGAGAACAGCCTGAGTCCCCCGGGGTGGAGCTCTCCCCAGCAAGCAGCCTGGAGTCCTTGGGTGAAAATGCACAAGCCATCATCGATCTCAGGCAGAGAAGAGCAGCACAACGAAGGGGACAATTAGCCAGGTATTTCCAGCCCTAAATAGACAACAGCTGGGTTTGGGTGTGGTTCTCCCCAGAAAGGCTGAAAAGGCAGACCCACCCTTCCTGTATTGTGGAGTATTATCTTTGGGAGTCCTGGGACCTGGCTGTGATCTTTGGCGTTTCTGACTCTGGCTTGTGGCCCTGAAGGCTGAAACCTTGGGGGGAAAGACGTGGGTCTTATTCTCTACAGTGGTGTGTGTGCCAGCAAGAAGTCTGCTGTATTGTCTGGCCGTCATGACTCTGCTGTGAAGCCTCATAGCCTGTCTGTTGGGAAGAACAGGTTTTTCTCTGTGTTTGTTTTTCCAACTATAAAGTGCCTTTGCTTTTACCAGCGTGTCTGGCTGCTTTTTTCAGTTGGTGTTGAAGTCTGGGGGCACCCAGACAGAACATGAGGAAGGATGCTTAGAGGATCAGGAGCAATGTTCCCTGTAAGGTGCGCCATGCGCTGTAGCACATTAAAAAATTAAGCCTGGTGCACGCTTTTCAAAGGCCGCGCAGAGAGGAGGGTGGTGGAGGGGCCCCTGCCCACCACCACGGCATTTTGCACTTCCTCCTCCACCTCCTCAGTGGTGGGTGCTCCGTCCCCCAGCGGCGGCGCCGCTGTTGCTGCTGCTTCTGGCTTGCAGCTCCCGGCTGGAGGTTGGTGGCCGGAATGGGCGGGCGCAGGGAGCGGAGCCGGTGGAGACAAAGGGGCCTTGGATGGTGGGAGGCGGGAGGGGGGGGGCAAGGCAGGGGGCTCGGCCTGCCCTGGGATGGAAGGGGGAGGCGGCAGCAGCACTCTGCAGGGCTTTGAGCTGATGTCAAGCCCTGCACCCAGGAAAGTGGCGCGCTTTTGAAACGCAACGCTTTCCTGGGCAGCCGGTTTGCCTCCTCATAGACAAACCTTCCACCTCCCAAACAAGGAAAAACATTGAGAAGTTCATTAGAGCATCCCTTCTTGGAAAACATCTTTGCTCTCCTGAGTGACAACTGGCAGTTGGTGACTTTCGACCCTAGATTGATGAAGTCATAATGCCAATAGAATTCTCACAAGGAGAGGGGCGTGATCAGCACCATGGCTTCTCCTTCATGCTCGTGGGGGGATGCCAAATCCCTGCTGTTTGGAGGTGCCGATTCCTGACATATCGGCCCGGAACCCCCTGGAATCAGCCCTGAATCTCCCTGCCATTTTGGGAGCTGGCATGCCCCACGACAGCTAGATTTGTTACCTCGACTGGCAGTGGGTGAAATGACCTCGGTCACCATAGCCGCGGTGACTACGTGCTGGGAAGATAGGCTTTGAAGTGTCAGGACTCAGGAGTCATCTTTTTGATTTTCATTAGATGCATAATTAGATATGATGACGAGGGGTTTATAGTCCATCTCCAGCTGAACTATTAGAATCCTATCATCCTGATCACTGTACAATTGTTTGGAATCTATGGTTTCATCTATGTATGTAGCTAGTCCTCTTTTGTTTTGGCCAGCTAAACAGGTATACATTCTACCTAACTTTGAGTTGCGTAACAATTTTTTATTGAACTTTTTAATATGCACTTCTTGCAAAATAATCACTTTGGCTCCTTGTTTCCTGAGTTTTGTAAATATCTGATTTCTTTTTTTAGGATTATTTAATCCATTTACATTGATGGATGTAAATTATTTTTGTGCCTCCCAACATATCTATTTATAATATATCTTGGTGTCTTTGTGTTCTCTGAATCTATGACTTTGTATTAATTCTTGTTGTGGTTGTTGTTATTTCTTCTCTGTTTCCTTTTGCTTTTCTTCCGTGGTGTCCCCCTCCTCCTGGCTAGGCACCTCTAGTTCTTCCTTACTTCCTTTACTGTCCTTGCTTGTTTGTTCTACTCTTTCTTTGTAAAACTCTTTAGGTTGTTCTAGACTTTCGATTTTAATTTTTGTTCCTTGCCATGTAAGCATTAAACCTCAGGAATGAGCCAGTGGAACGTTACGTTTTCCTTTATCAATTTTCTTGTTAAGAAGTGATAGTCCCTCCTACATTCCTGAACTCTTTTCGGGACTTGCTTTAAAATTATAATTTCCTTGCCTTTAAACATTAAACTTTGATTCCTTGTCCATTTAAGGATCTCATCTCTAATTATCTTTTTAGCAAATTTTATATGGACCTCCCTAGGGAGGTTGTGTCTGCGAGCAAAGTTTGTCAATTTCTTTAACTATAAATTTCATCAATTTCTTTAATTATTTCTTGTGCGTCCATCTGTTATCTTTGCACCCAAATCGTCGTCTTTTTCCTCTGTGATATTTTGAAATCTTAACTCATATGAATCACGTTCCATTTCCAGATAGACTATTGCCTCATCCAGACCCCTTGTAGTCACATTGTTACGTTCTTCAATGAGTGTATTCAGTTCCAGATTGTTCTAGAATAAACTTATTGGCTGCATTTGGTCAATGAATATGCTAAGCATGGTCTTTGTTTCTTAATGTAATGGATGAGTTATCATTCTGTTTCAAGGCCATTGAGCTAGCATTGCCAAAAGACATTTTCGTGTTCATGTGACCAGCATGACATCGTGGAGCACTATTAGCTTTCCACTACAGTGGTTCCTATTTATCTACTTGTATTTGCATACTTTCAAATGGTTAGGTGAGCAGGAGCTCACCTTTTCCCATAGTGCTTGAGTCTCGAATCTGGGCAGTTGACAAGCCCAGTGCCTTAACTGCTGAACCACCATGCTGCCCTCTTTATGAGTATATATGAGAAGAATGTGTTCAAGTTGCAAATCCAACATTGATTCTTCTGGATCACAATATTATGAGAACTCTTGACTCATGCTTTATTGAGATCAAGGTACACTAAGTCCTGGGTATTCCTTTTGTGCACCAAACCAGTCTCTCTGCCATAGCTGGCTCTGGGAAAATTAAGTTTATTTTGTTCATAAATACCTTCATGGTTGCAGGTCGCTCCTTTAATATATCTTTATCAGTTCTAAACTGTCTTTCTGACACGGCATGACAGGTTTTTGTTTTTGAGTTTAGCATATTGTGTAAACCCTAGCCTGTTTGGTTACTTTATGATTCAGTGTAGTGTGGGAATTTAACAGTTGGTTAATTGTAATTGTTTCATCTCCCTTTTCTTCCAATTTAAGTGGCTCTTGGGTGTTTCCTGTCGCTTTTTTAATATAACAAACAAGAATATCTTACAAAGAATGAAGCCAATGAAAAAGTAATAGGTTTGGGAATTATTATTTTACCTACTGTTTTGTCTTCTTTGCAGCATCATTCCTTTTTTTTTTTAAGGGAAAGAACTTTTTATAACGTTCCATCAGTTCTTTATAATCCCTTTTCTTAGATTTATTCTAATGCTTTCCAGTTACACAAAGAAACCTGTACGTATCCATTTTTATTTCAAAATAAATTCAATTGAGTTAAACAGACTTGTTTCTAAATAGGTCTAAAAGTTTTTCAGAACTGAACATTGCTTCTTAGGGAAGCCAGAGAGGGTTTGTTGAATATATTGAAATCCCCATCTCAAGGGCTTTTATTATACTCTTACTCCAATTTGAAAATGCAGCTCAGTGATTTAAATATGAATGCGCTTACATACAATCACAATTTTGCTTTTCTTTTGCCAACAAGGTACTGGGTAGCTCTTCCCAATATCTCTCTACAGGAAGGTTCCAGATGTTGAGCCTCCCTAAAACAATAGTTCACAGCTGCCATCAGATGATCCAGAAGCACCATTTCGTTTCCTCTCATCAGGACAATGCTTTTGACTATAGAGCAAATGCATGGCTTGCCTACAGCAGAATCCCTGAACTGTTGTTAGAGGGAAAGGATCAATGACGAAAACTGACTGCATTCTGCCATCATATTACATTGTAATATGTAGCCCTTGGTTACCTCTTGTGAATAGTGATTTGAATCTACTATGCTGGAGGTGATGAAATAGGTACCATTCAGCAAGTCGGGGTTTTGTTTTGTTTTTTCTTCTCTGAGTAGCTCACACTTCCTTCACACAAACAAACTTGGTGTTTGCATAAGAAAGGCCAGCGAGGGAAACCTGGAGACAGAAACACATCCAATATAGCCTCTGCTCAGCTGCTGTGAAAAGAGGTAATGAGCATAATGAGCTTACCCTTGTGAGGCTTCTCTTCCTTCAACCGCCCATAGAGGTTCACAAGTAGATTAGAGAAGTGTATGTCTCCCAGTCCAGCATCTAACAAGCTTTATATTGTCAGTTTGCCGATATAGCTGCACCTCCGATGTGATGTTCAACCTTTTGGGCTGGGTCCTATCTCTGTCAGTGAAAGGAAATGTACCTCTGGGCCAACTGGTTGCTATGCATGGATGGTTTCTTGCTGCTATGACAGAATTGGAGCTACTGATCAGCAGTCGGTAGTGATTCACAATTGCAGAGTACATCCCACAGAGAGATATACATCTACTTCCTATTCAATTACATTTGTACTAGAGTTATAACCACAGCTTGTTGAATTTGGCTGAGTTAGCACAACATGCTCAATCATGACTTATACTTTAGCTACTAGAGGGGGTTCACACAGATTCTAAATGATGGGTACAGAATCTCAGTCCCCAGGTCTTCGGTTTCCATCATATGATGTCACCCTCTTGTACTTAATTAATTACATTTTAATTAAATTTAACTTTGTATCAAATTGAATTTCCTGGCCTTGCCTCTTTTTTTCTTGGCTCTATCTAGTTTTGCACAGTGTGGCCTCTGGCATACTATGCAAAATCCAGTTGTGGGGCTTAGTTTAAATTAAAACAAATAGAGTTGCTATAGCAATAAGGGAGAATACTTGTAGCTTAGGGTTGAAATGGGGGTATGCTTGATGCCCCCTGCCCTTGGTTGTTTTCTTGCAGATGTTTCATTATCCAAATTTGGCAATGCCAACACTGCTACTAAGGAGTGGGGCAAATCAGGACTTTCAGTTCATACATTTCTATATCCGCCTCAGTCTATTATGATGATCACAGCAGTTCCAATGCCATTTCTAGGCTTGTATTGTGACTGGAGAAAGCCCAGTTAATCTGCTTCCTCAAGGGCACCTTGCAGCAGAAAGGAAAATTGAGACTTGTTCATATTTGTTCAGCCAAGCTCTATGGTATGAGCCTCCCGAAAATTCAAGGGTAAAAAATTCAGACACACACACACACACACACACTTGAAAATTCAAAAACAATGTTTTTTATCACAAAATTCAAAAGAAACAAATCACCCTTTTTGTATTGCAAAGAGCACTCTTCCCAAAACAAACTTGTAGGCTGGAAAAACCCCTTAAACAGTCCTTAAGTAGTTAGCTAACAGCTGTGAAGAAACGTCACAGCCCTCCTTCTTCCACGAGTTGAAACACACACGCTTGCTCTGCCTTGGTTTCAAAGTCTTGAAAAATCAACAAACAGAGTCCTGAAACAGCAAGTCACGGTCCAAACCAGCACGATCAGATAATCTCCACACTGCAAGGCCAGCACACTGCCAATTTAATAGCAGCCTTAATTACTTGAACCCCACCCAACCACAACTGGACTCAATTATCTCTTATAATACTTTTGAAGCTGTTCACTCCTATGCATACCTCTACACATGCGTGGGTATATCATTATTTCCTCATCCGAATATAAGGAAGATAAAAATCATTGACTTCTTCCTGGGCTGTCTTCTAAGCCCCCCTCTTCCATCTCACCGTCACTTCCTTCTGCAGAGTACAATTCACCATCTGACTCTGTCGGCAGCAAAACAGGCCTATGACATGTTGATGTTTCCCCCACATCCACCTTGGGGCAGGAGCTGGGCCAGAGCTAACCACAACAATATTCATGAAAGGTTCTAAAGGGCAAACCACTATGTTTATTATTACTTATCATAGCATCAGAACATGAGAGAAGAGAAACATATATACTCAGTCCAGGAGGGATGGGCCTTCTCTGTGGTGGCTCTAGTCCTCCGGAACCATCTCCCCACAGAGATTCGCACCACTCTCCACCTTCCTGTCCTTCCGAAAGGCTTTAAAAACATGGCTTTGCCAGCAGGCCTGGGGCCATTGAGCAACAACACTCTGCTCCGGTCAGTAGTGATAAATGATAGATGGATGAATGTTTTTTTTAATATTGAGGTTTTAATTAATGTATGTTGTTTTATTGTTGTATGCCGCACAGAGTCCGTCAGGAGATGGGCAGCTTATAAATCTAAATAAATAAATAATAAATAAAATAATTATGTCAAATTTCTAAGTGGGTGTGGCAATGGTCTCATAACTGAAAATCCAATTCAGCTATCCACGTCATTTCCGGCATTACTTCATGCAGATTATCTAGGGAACCAGAGAACGCGTGTCATGAGCAATCTTGTACAATATGTGTAAAGGTTTGCATATCGGAACCACAGTTTCAATAATGGCAAACTTTCCATCACCACTAATGCAGGGCAGAGGCATCTCTTCATTATCACACCTAATTCTGTTCAGTTTTGACCAGAGAAAATGAGGCAGGTTAAAACCAGGTGGTTAGGTAGAAGAACCAGTAATGGTCAGGCCACAAGAAGGTCCTATTAAAGTTTATTACAATATCAAAACCAGGAGCATGCACAGGTGATTGATTCAGCTGGATTCAATAACTACTTTATAAACATAAAAACAGATGAATTTACAATACCATTAGCAGATTATTTCTTCAAGTAAACACAAGCAGGAGATTTAGTTTCATTTCAGCAGAGAGGAGCAGCAGAGAGCAAAGAATACTGGGCCACATCCAGCCTTTAGCTTAAGTTCCAGTTTTGATTCTCTGCATAAACTCAGAAGTGGTTAGCTCCCATTGGCTGACTCAGTTGTTATGCCTATTCATTGGCTGACCTTGTTACCATTGGGTCTCACAGTTCATGAATATCTTAACAGGTTCTTATTACTAGTAGCCTTCTTAGACAATCTCTATGAAGGCTACTTAGTAATAATGTACAGATATAGCTAATCGTAATTTATTTGATTTCATGGAAAAGTCAGAAGGGCAAAGAACAAGCCTTGGGTAGAATAGACCATGTTGGACATCTCTTGACATCAGTCCAACTCCAAAGTACAAATTAATCCTTGGTAACATGAGTCTCTATCCACATGGAGCCAAGTCTCGGACAATCTGAATGGCAAACTTAGTGTAAACTGTTGTTCTTGCAAACAGATCCACACTCTGATCACACCTAATCTGCTCTGACAAAGAGATAGTACATGACCACTGGTGTGTGTTCGGCCAGACATAACTGTCTCCAATATAATTCCGATGCTTTCCTAGTATCAGCCCCTGGTGCAGGAAATAAGTCAACCAACAGAAAAAGAAAGAGCACTTCAACTGCATGGCTTTTTCTGCAACTGGTTTGGAGCACAAAACTGGAAATGCCTACAACAATAAAAGTTTACTATACCAACACATGCAGAAGTCTCCTCAAATACTCAGAATATTGGTGATTTAGCACAAAACAGAAAATGGGGAGGAGGATGTTTATGAAAACTAGATCCATCTACTTTTGAATGACTACGTATACAAAGCTCTATAAAAATGGGTTTTTAAAATTATGGATATGTATTTTCCTTATTATGCTCATTTTTCCTATGTAGTTTTTAGCACGTCAGAAATAATAATTACTACTCCTGCTGCTGCTAATTTTAAACCAATTTTAAAATTTATTGTTTAATTCTTTTTCAGACAAATACAGTTGCCAGCTCACAAATTCCATCGATCAAATCTTATTTGGTCTTGTGCAAAACAAAGATACAAAGATGGTAATCTCTATAGACCACTTTACATTTTGCAGTATCTATAGGAACCCAATTGATGAAAGATCTTTAGAATGGTAATTTTCCTTATGTGTAAATAAGCAAATAAATAATATTTGCTAAATATTTCACACAGATTTAATGTATTCATTTAAGCTAATTTTATTGGTAATCAGACAAGACAATGGTGTGCCCAACCTGTGGGCCCTTTCAATTCATTTGCTCAGTCAAAGAAGAACTGAAGAACGCTTGCAGGATTTGGGTATGGCTAGCCTAGAGAAAAGAAGGACTGGGGTGATGTGATAGCATGTTCCAATATTTGTGGGCCCCCTACAAAGATGAGCGGGTCAACTTATTTTCCAAAGCGCCAGAAGACAAGAAACAATGGATGGAAACTAATTCCAGGAGCAACAATGAGAACAATTAGCCACTGGTTAATTGCTGCTGGCCTTCAGAAATTGTGGGTGCTTCATCACTGGGGGGTTTTAAGAAGAGACTGGACATGCAGCTTCATGTGTCTTATGTGCATGTGCACATGTCCTCCAGAAACAAGGGGACATGCACAATGAGGGGACGTGCACGTACAAGAGATTTCAGTGATTTTTTTGCTTCTGCACTGTGCGCGCAACTCCAGGTGTCTTGCGTGCATGGACCTGCTTCCCAGTATGTTTTTGCTTCTGTACATGCACAAGAAGCAAAATCTCATGAGGGAATGCACGCAGGCGCACGCAAGACATCCGAAGCTGCGCATGCAACTCAATTTTTTTGCTAGCGGTGTGATGTCCTATACCATTCCAGTAGCAACCCACTACTGATCTGCATGTTATCCCTACTATCCACTTCCTGGTTACTGTATTTTTCGGTGTATAAGACGCACCTTTTTACCGCAAAAAAGTCCTTTAAAAATTGGGTGCTGACGAAGCTGCCTGGCAGCCCTCAGTGGGAGGCCGGCAGCTCAGCCATGGGGATGGGCGGGGTGCCGCATGTAGCACCAGCAGCAAAGCGTTGCTTTCAACGCGGCTGGCAGGGACAAGGCAGGTGCGCCGCCCTAATTAACCAGTCCTGGTGGAGGCAGCGCAGCAGTGGCAACAGCTGAGGCAGTTCGGGTGGCTTCCCTTTGATGAGCAGTAGCACTGACAATGTCATATCTACGCCCCAGGCCACCACTGCTGAATTGTGAGGCTGAGGAGGTCAGCAAACAGGCCCTGAAGGGTCAGATCTGTCATCCGCACTGGCACCATGTTGGGTGGCGGCCTTGGTTCGAACGAGCGGCTATGGCAAGGGCCGGACTTTGCTTAGGTCACAATGGCTCTGTGTAAAGCATTGACCCCGATTCTCCCCATCCGTCCACCTTTTAAGCAATTAAGCAGCACCAATATGCTACTTCCCACCAGCAAGCAGAAGCTTCACTTCCCTCGTGCTAATTCTCATGTTTATAGCTTTCATTTAGGATAATTTGTATTTAAAATATGATCCTGTATTATATATTTGTAAATAAATGTGTGGTACACATAGTTATCTTTAAAAAAAAATGTGTAGGAGAAAATCCCACAGTTGATTGGAAGGAAATAAACAGCCAGATCTACTGTTGAACATATCATATTTATCATATTTATCACCTTTCTTTCACACATACAAATATGGAATTTTGGATTTGGAGTGCAAGGGTCTTCAAACCTGGCAAGATTAAGGCTTGTGGACTTCAATTCCCATTTCTGAGTTAGCATGACTGGTGGAGGAATTCTGGGAGTTAAAGTGCACAAGTCTTGAAGCTGTCAAGTTTGAAGTTTGTAAAAAATGTACATGGTTTTAAAAAGTACACGTGATTTTAAAAAGTATATATGGTTGTAAAACGTATTCTGGTATTTTATTAAACAATATAATACTATACCATTTGGTTCAGAATGTTTTTCTTTCTTTTTTTTCTTTCTCTAAAATCTAGGTCCATCTTATACACCGAAAAATACAGTATATTGCAGCTCCTCCATACAAGAACCTGCCCTAGAAAACTCATTTTCCATTACTGAAAGGAGCTCCAAGTTAATGCATTTGCATGCACACCAAAAACCTTTTACATTTCTTACAAATGTTCCTCTGCTACATTTTAATGAGGGCGTGAGTGTGTGTGCAGGTAGCAAGAATTTGAAATGTTCAGATAGCTTTTGATCCAGTACGCTTAACAACCAGAGCAGGTCTGCTTATTGAACCAGCGATCGAAATACAGCCCACATCTTTCCCAGTATCTCTGGAACTGCAAAAGCTAAGGGGGAAAAAAATTGTGTGTGTGGGGTTTGAAGAGCTAAGAAATCAGGCCAACAAGCACTCTAAAAATAATGCTGGCTGGGAATTATGAGAACTGAAGTGCCACAGAACCTGAAACCAGATTGGGAAGTGTGGCTATACGTAGTGTGGTATAGAAAACACAGCATATTTCAATTTTTATAGTCTTTTGTTTCAATCCTTACATGATGCCTGCACACGTCAATTCATCTCATGTCAAATCTATTTGGTAGCAGATTTCCAAGATGTAGATTATTCATCTCCAGCTGTCTTCAATTCCCTCCCTTCCTCCCTACAGACTACACAGAATATTGTGTTCTCATTTCCTGCCTGCAAGTAATCTGTTACAAGGTGACATTTTAGCACTGTTTTAACTGACGCCTTTTTGAAAGCTGTTTGTTTTTCATTTTACTGCGGAGTTTTGTTCTTCTTTTCATCCCCTTTCCTCTCTCTCTTTTTAAAATATATAGTTGTATCTTGGAACTGCAACCATAAAGATAAATTGTTCAACATTCCTATTTGTTGATATTCCTTTTCTGCCTACAGGTCTCCCATGTTGTTCTGTCGAGCTCTCTGGTAGAATCCTCCCAAAAATGCAGAGATACAATTTCAGACAAACACACGTTTGAAAATTCAAAACAATGTTCTTTATAATGAAAATGCACTTAAACCAAGCCCTCTTTTGGTATAGCAAAGAGCACTCATCTCCAAACAAACTGGTAATTTGTACAAGTCCCTTATCAGTTCTGTGATACTTAGCTTGCAGCTGTGAGGCAATTCACAGTCCTTCTTCTTTCACAAAGTGAAACACACTTTGCTCTGGTTTAGTTTCAAAGCGGGGAAAAATCAGCACACAAAAGGTCAAAGTCAGTAAAGCACTCACGAAACACAACGATCAGATAATCCTCCACAATGGCCAAACCCACAGGCTGCTATTTATAGCAGCCTCACTAATTACCACAGCCCCACCCAAACCACAGGTGGCCTCATTTTCTTTGCTAATAATCTCTCAGTTGTTGTTGCCTATGCATCGCTCTCCGCATGCCTGGCTGTATCATTAACTCTTGTTCTGAATCCAAGGAGGAGAGAGATAATTGATCTCCTTCTGAGCTGTCTGCCACACTCTCCTCCTCCCTGTCACTCATGTCTTCTTGGTCAGAGGAGCCTTCATCAGCAGATTCCACCGGGGGCAAAACAGGCCTGCAGCATATGGATGTCTCCCCCACATCCACAGTCCTTGGGGCAGGAGCAGGGCCAGAGCTAGCCACAACACATGTGCAGTTTGATTTTACAAAAAGCTGCATTGAACCCCCTCCATTAAAGTCACAGTGCTTTTCTCATGTTCTGAAAATTCATCCCTTTATAAAACAATCACAATTTGTCTCCTCTGATGTGGACTTGATGAATCTGGACTCAGAGGTGGTGTTCATTTATTTTCCCTACCAGTTCACAAATGTGAGCATGCGTGTGTACACATTTGCCTGCCGGCAAAACTTACCTCTGGTGGCTTTTGTGGTGAGGAAGAAAAGCATGGTGGCCACCATGTTCAGGCGGCTCGCTATAGGAAGTGGCCGATCTTGCAAGAATTCGCGAGATCACCCACAAGGCCTAGCATGAATGTGCGCCTAAGGGCCACTGGAAAAGACGGGGCCAGCGAGGGGCTTTTAAGGCCACCCCGCTTGCTGCTTCTTCCTTTTCCTGGCAGCCAAGGAGCAAGCACACCCGCCCACCCTTCCTCTTTTTTCAGGGTGATTAAAGTGGTTGCACATGGGGCAGAGTAGGAATTTTTTGCGGTGTGGCCTCATTATGGCAGAACCGTTTTTTTTGCCTGTTCTGCACTGTGAAAAGGGGATCGGAATGGTTACTGGGTGCGCTTTTCTTTAACAGTTGAATTCTGTTTATAATTGGCTTTTGTCATTTGGTCACTTTGGCGGGTAGGGGTGGGAAAGGGGCATTAGCAGCAACTGTGTGATCTCCTTATGGGCACCATTTGGGCAAATTCTGGGAAGATTCCACCTAAGTAATAGAGGGGGGATGCCTTCGAGGTTCGCTGGCCAGGGCCTCCCAGGGACTAGGGGTGAGCCTTCCCACACGCCAAATGTGGCGTGGCAAAGGGGCAAGGGAACGGTGGGACCATCCCACTGCCCTGCAAGGAGCTTTCGCCCATTAGTTGCGATGAACTAGTTATAGTTTATAAGATTTGTATGTCGCCTCTCTCCGAAGACTCGAAGACTTATTGAAAGGGAAATTTCCACCCCTCTGGCTTCACCTCTGCAGGTATTTGTTTTTATTAAGACAAATTAATAAAGTGACCCTTATAACCCATAATTCTTGTCTTTGTATCATTCCGTCTTCACTGCAATTGTTTTGGTTGCACACCTTCCTCAAGTGCCTACATAGGATGGCATAGTGCTGGGCCGACCGACCGGGGTGGGCCCATCTGTTTGCCTGAACTGGTCCAAACTGCCTGAATATCACCTCTGTCCCTGCTGCTGGCTGATAATACTTCCAATGCCCTCTGGATGAATAAAGACACTTACTTACATTGCCTTCCTAGCTTTTCTTTTTAATTCCCAAAACAATCAGTCTTGATTTTGATCTTGAACTTGATCTTGCTTTTTCAAAAAAAAATCTGCAAATGGTTCAGTATCTCCATATACAACTGAGTAATATGCAAGAATGGGTAGAGAAACATATCCACTTGGGTGATATCGCCACCCTTGAGCCTGCATTTGGTCAGCAGATTGTTTGCTGGACAGAACAGGTTCTTGGGCTACTAATCTCTTTGGGGCATAAAGGATCTAGTATTGCAGGGATTCCCAGACTTTCTAAGCATATTTGGAAATGTTGAGAATATGATACAATATAGCAGCCATGGAGAATCCCTGTCCATTTTCAAAATACTGTAACTGGAATAGATATATGTAGAATACCCACTTTCAAAAATTGTAACCCTCCTTGTTCTTTTTTTTGGGGGGGGGGGTTGAGAGTTGAGTATAAAGCTAATTAACTATTTTCCAAAATACCTATGAAAAACATAAATAAAATGATTTAAGAATCCAGGGATAGGCTAAACATTTGCATTTTAAAATGTTATCACAGCATGGTTGCTAACAGCAAATTAGCTGGCATTTTGAGAGCCAACTCTACAGAAAAGCCATTTCTGTTGCAGACCAAATATTTTATTTGCTCCCTAATCTGACATCCAGATTATCCTCTGCATACTAGATGTTTTTCTGCCCTGATATTTAAAGGAAAAACAAAAATCCTCTTCCACCAGATGTTACAGGGAAAAAACCCCACCCAGTCTCAAAAATTGTACATCATTCATTTTCCCTTCTCGATTCACCAACAGTTGTTGTCTTGGAAGAATGTGAAACATATTAAACCAAATAGAATTTCCAGAAGCCCTCATTCTGAGAATTGTTAATAGTAAAAGAAAAGCTACAGTAAGAACTAAATTTGTAGGAAAAGAGGATTTTTAAATAACAAAAGGAGAGAGAGTACTATTATTTTCATATCTTTAAATTATATAGCAAATATAAAAATGACAAAACTGGGAGGCATGATTGTTGGAATCAAAGTTGTTGGATGTTTTAATGTTAAACGTCTGAGGCAGGGGGGGAAAAACCATCACTTTGTTAGCGAGAAGTAAGAGATATTGACAAAAGTTTATTATGAAAGATAAAAATAGAAATGTTAATGCTAATTAAGATTAAAAAGCAATGTTGATGTGTTACTGAACAGGTAGCTGACAGAAAAGAACAGAAGACAGCAGTTTCTTTTCTAGGACCCAGGAACAAATTTGTACCATGTTCTGAAAAAGTAAAAAAAGACATTAATTTTAGGATAATAACCAAGACTGCTAGTTTGATGTAAGGCTAAGGCATCAGACTGGAAAAAGTGAGACCATGAGTACTAGCCCTGCATTGAACCCAAAGTCCCCTAGGTGACCTTGAGCCAGTTTCTTTCATATCTACAAAGCTGGCAATTCTGAAAATGCTGCCGAGAAAACTGAAGACTTGTCAAGGATTCATAAATAATTGGACATGATTGAAAAAGAAAAAAAATGACAAGCTTAGAAGAGGTCATGAAGGATAAGAATAATTCAAAGTTAATAAGGATCCAATGTTTTTTTTAAATCTATATATATAAAAGTGAAAATCACTCACGCATTAGTTATGAAATCTCCAGAACCTAAAGCCCACAAACTTGAAATTTGCCATGTATGTTTCTCTTGGCTTCTAGGTGCTCACTGAGAAACGATTTTTTGAAATGACCACCAGAGCTTGAGTATTTCTTATATTATTATTAACAAGTTCTGATGCTAGAGTTCTACTCCCCCTCCCCACCTGAAAAGAAATCTGATCCAAATGCAAAACACAGAGGAGTTTCAGTTTCGCTTTTGCTTCCACAGTAGTAAGCAGCTTTACTACAGAACAGTTGAGACCAGCCACCCCCAATTCCTTCCTGTCTCCTTGTTCACCCAGCAAATACTGTTTGGGGTTCCAAACACCCCTCAACTCTCTTACACACTAACAGGACGCTAGCCAGATGAATACCAATGGATGATGGTAAGCAGAGACAGATTTTTCCCCTCTTATTTTTCTCCTCAGTTCAGACAAATCTGTTCTTTCTACTGTAATATCAGTTAAAGGGGAAAGAGGCAAAAAACTCAGGAAAAGATTTATAGATGGGATTAGGAAAACAAAAGGGAAGCTGCCTGTTTTTCCTATGGCCAGTTTTATGTGGCATGTACCAGAGTCAGTTCACCTGACAGCCTGATTCTCCTCCAGCCAGACAGCAAAACCAGGAATGTCGTTTACAGGGAAGTCCTGAACAATTCATCTGAGGAAAGAATTTAAAGTCTATGCTATGCAAATAATGTCACCTGTAACAGAAACTTAGCTTACCATGTCTAATGACATAATACAGTCCCTTTTTTTTAACTACCCATCAATTTTCAAGCTTTACGTGTCAATTTATCAAGTCCCATCGCCTAGTTTTGTACTGAAGCATGGGCTAGTAATATATGGCTGTAAGAGCTGGATGCTGAGAAAGAGCGAGAGAAAGAAGGTAGCTTTGAATTGTGGAACTGAACATGTTTGTTAAGGGCATCCTGGACTGCAACCTGCAGTCTACAGTCCTCTACCAAATAATGGCTAATGATGTCATTGATGTGCAAACAAAGTTTACATACTTTGAACTTGTGACATGACAAATGATGGGCTAAAATGATGTTTACACTTGGCAAGTTTCAGAAAAGAAGGGGAAAACAATAAGTAAAGCAGGCAGGCAAGATTCACAAATATTTGTAGTCAGAATATTTTGAAGTCAGAAATTCTAACATTTCCCAAACTGCCACTGGAAAATTAGGAAAACTAGGAGAGCTCAGACATCTAGCCTTTGTTTGGGACACCCAGCCTTTGACTTCATGAATTCTCCCTCTCCCCCCTCCCTTTCTGTATAAGAAATTACTTGCTTTAGAATTAGATAGATCTATAATCACTCTCCCAGCTGACCCTGATTTTTCCTAACATAAAACTTTTCCAATGCTTAGACATCACACAGGATTGATATTGATATTGAAGATGTGAACCATTTGAAGTAGATTTCCTTTTCTTTAGAATCATCTTGTAATTCGAAGAATGTTGAGAACTCTTATGTTCTGTCCAGAGTGCAATATTTACTTTTAGATTTTTTAAAAAATTCAAGATATTCTATTACTGCAATATTTGTGGATTTACAATTTTCTTCCAGTTATTTTTTTTTTTTTACAATTTAATATTAAAATTCAAACTTTTTAAAAATAGTTCATGCTTCTAAATAATATTTATTTTGTTTATCCCCTGTGTGGTTGAAAAAGTAGTACTCCATAATGTTCATCAGTTAATTACAAAACATGCTGACCAGAAACATATATTTCCTTGCTGGGGTTTTGCTTAATTCTGTGAGACTCAGCTTTAGGAACAAATTCTGGTCAATATACTTAAAAACAGTAGAATTTGTCTTCAATTAGTGATCCCTCACCACTTCGCGGTTCACCTTTCACAGCTTCAGTACATTGCAGGTTGCTGAAAGACACAGTAGTGAGAGCGGGTGGCAGCGGTTTTACCCGAGTTGGACCTTCTCCTCTAACTCGAGCAGTAACATATGGAGGGTAGGCTGCTTTAAAGACTTGCAGCTGAGTTAGCCGTTCCTGGCAGTGGTGGGAGGGGGGGGGGCTGGGACTAATTCAGCGGTGTGCCTGCCTTGTCCCTGCCAAAGCGACGCTTTGCTGCTGGGTGTGGAGCAGAGCCTCCGGGAGCCCCTCGCGAGGATTCCCCAAGAGAAAGAGACGGAGGCAGAGAAAGAGGTAAGGGGAGGGCAAGGGGGGGAAAAGAAAATTGTACTTCGTGGATTTTCGTGTATCATGGGTGGTCCTGGAACCTAACCCCCGCAATAAACAAGGGGTCACTGTATAGTTTTCTCTCTTTCCTTCTCTAACTTTTAGAGACAAACTTTATCTAGTTTACAGACTAACTTTATCCTAGACAAAGTGATAAAGTATTTCCTGGTGAATCAAACACTCTAAAATTCTCAAATGTAGCTCTCCACGTCTTTTTAGTCAGGATAACTTGCAACATTAACAAAAGTGTTTTGGAATGCCTTCAGTGCCTGCATGGTAAAATATTTAAAGTAAAACCCATTAGGCCTTCTTGTTCTGGACACAGGCAGTGCTGTGGTTTTGCAACATATGAAGCGTCATTCAGGCTTCTCTGCAAGATGTTTGCACAACTAGGACATCAGAGCCTTCTTTGTAAAGGACCAATATAATGCTTTTGCTGTCAAATTTATTTTTGTGAATGAAATAAAGTTGAAAATGGCATGGCTACCTGTAAGCACCTTGTTGCACAAGGTTATACCATTATTTCCTCACTCTGGAAATGTATTCAGTTTTTAACCTTAGATCAAATTATTTTTCCGGGACCGCCTACTGCCGCACGAATCCCAGTGACCAGTTAGGTTCCACAGAGTTGGCCTTCTCCGGATCCCGTCGACTAAACCAGGGGTCCCCAACCACCGGGCCGCGGACCAGTACCGGGCCGCGGGGCATGTTGCACCGGTCCGTGGAGTCAGCAGCTGCCGGCCCTCATGCCGCCATCCCCTCCCTCCAGCACTTCGCCTCCCGCCGGGCAAGAGGCCTCAGGAGGCAGGTTCTGCCAGCCACAGGACGATGGATGGGACAGAGGGGCGGGAAGGACCGAGAGGCTCAAGCCTCTTTTGGCTTCTGCCGCGGGGCGCTTTTGCGTTTTTGGCTGGGGGGAGGCAGGAGGGCCAGCCTGACCCCCTCTCTCCAGCGCTTAGCTCCCGCTGGGCAAGAGGGCTTGGGAGGCAGGTTCTGCCGGCCACAGGACGATGGCGGGAAAGAGGGGTGGGGAGGACCAGCACCCCCATGCTTAATCCCGCCCCCAACCACGCCCCTTTCCGCCCCCACTGGGCCATAGAAAAATTGTCTTGCTGAAACTGGTCCCTGGTGGAAAAAACGTTGGGGACCACTGGACTAAACAATGTTGTCTGGTGGGACCCAGGGGAAGAGCCTTTTCTGTGGCGGCCTCTGGAACCAACTCCCCCCGGATATCAGAGTTGCCCCCACCCTCCTTGCCTTTCGTAAGCTCCTCAAAACCCACCTGTCGTCAGGCATGGGGGAATTGAAATTTTCCCTTCCCCCTAGGCTTATAGAATTCATACATGGTATGTTTGTATGTATGATTGGTTCTTTAAATTGGGGTTTTTAAGATTATTTTTAATATTAGATTTGTTTACATTGTCTTTTTATTGTTGTTAGCCGCCCCGAGTCTGTGGAGAGGGGCGGCATAGAAATCTGTAATAAATAAATAAATAAATTTCTACATAGATATGTGTTTGCATATAATGTAGGGCGTCTTGGGAGGAATAGAGAATAAATGAATATTTCTGGCTTAGAAACACTTAACATTTGTGATATATTGGTGTTCCCTGTGCTCAGTAGAAAAGTTTACTGAGATTTAATGGTTTGAAGACAGGTTTTCAGATATAATAGGAAAAAAATAGCACACACACATGTATACACAAAACTTCCATTTCCTAGGGATATTGTAAGGCTGATATGAGGTTTCCAATATTCTGTGGCAGTAAATGGGTGGCAACCGGAGGCTAATCCTTTGCTTCAGGCTAAGGAAAATGGGAGTGAAAAATAATAAAGAAGGCAACTGACTTTAGCTTTGTAGAATGAATTTTATCTTACTTAATAATTTATTGGGTGTTCATAGAAGGGACACCATCGTGTTGCTGTTGTTTCCACTGTTTTCTACTTATTTCTTTATATTTGCCATGTTTGTTGTTTTATATTTGATATTTATAAGTTTCAGTGAGTTACTGAGGAGCGTTTTCAAACTCTATCTCCTAATACCTGTATTCTGGTTGTGGAGCAAAAGTACATTCTGTTGAATACATAAAATACCGTATATACTCGAGTATAAGCCGACCCGAGTATAAGCCGAGGCACCAATTTTTGCCACAAAAACTGGGAAAACGTATTGACCCGAGTATAAGCCGAGGTTAGAAAATGCAGTGGCTACTGGTAACTTATAAAAATGGAAAACAATAAAATTACATTAATTGAGACATGTTTTAGAATATTTATTTTAAAGAAAACCAGTAAACTAGCTCTGTAAATTTAAAAGAGGGTAAACAAATTAACAATATTAACAATAAATTAAAAAGTAAAAAAAGTAGCTCGATCAGGAACAAAGCTAAAACCTAAGAGTTAAAATCCTTCAAAACTGGATTCCTTCTCATCATTAATTGGATTTACATTATTGTTCTGTTTTTATATATGCTGTGAGCCACCCTGAGTCCTTGGAGAGGGATTGCATACAAATCCAATTAAATAAACAAACAAACAAACAAACAAACAAACAAATAAGTGTATCCAAAGAAGAGCTTCAGCATTAGCTGCTGTGAGGTTATCAGCATAGAAAACCAAATAGATAGATAGATAGATAGATAGATAGATAGATAGATAGATAGATAGATAGATAGATATAGATAGAAATATAGACAGACAGACAGACAGACAGACAGACAGAAAAATAGATAGATAGATAGATAGAAATAGATAGATAGATAGAAAGAAAAATAGTTAGATAGAAAAATAGATAGATAGAAATAGATACAGATAGATAGATGATAGATAGATAGACAGATAGATAGACAGATAGATATAAAGATAGACAGACAGATAGAAAAATAGATAGATAGATAGAAAGAAATAGATACAGATAGATAGATAGATAGATAGAAAAATAGATAGATAGAAAAATAGATAGATAGAAAGATAGACAGATACAAAAAGAATTCCTGTCTAGCTCTGCCTCATAACACATTATTAGATCCTATCCAAGCAAGGACAGCAACTACCACAAAATACCATTTTTTAAACAGTTTAAATCCTTTCAAAGGAGGGGGAGGAGAATCTGACAGCAGGGGGCCTTTTTAATCCGACTCACCATTGCAAATGGCTGCCTTCTTTGCTTGAGGCAGGGAGAGGAACTACGGCGTGCCAGAGGGGACAAAAGCTGGTGCCTCCTCGCTCTGGCTCAAGCAATGGCGCCCTCGTGTGGTGACTTTGTCAATGACCCGAATATAAGCCGAGGCTGTTTTTCAGCCCATTTTTGGAGCTAAAAAACTCGGCTTATACTCGAGTATATACGGTAATTCCCAATATTCAGCAAAAAAAATGTGACATATATAATATATATATAATATATAATTATAATTTATAATTATAATATAATTAACTCAGTTCTACCCAATAATATACAGTATTGGTTAGAACTGAATTAATTATATTAATCCAGCCCTCTAAAATCATCCCAATTTTTCATGGCAAAATTAATTGCCCACCCCTGCTATAGACAAATATTTTAGACAAATGTTGTCCAGTTCCTTCTTAAAAATCTGCTGATGCACCCACAACTTCTGAAGGCAAGTTGTTCCACTGGTTGATTGTTCTTATTGTTGAGAAATTGTTAAGAAATTTCTCCATAGTTCTATGTTGCTTCTTTCTTCAGTTTCCATCAATTGCTTCTGGTCTTGCCTTGTTTTGGAGAAAAGGTTAACTTTCTCCTCTTTGTGTATTTATTTATTTATTTATTACTTAGATTTGTATGCCGCCCCTCTCCGAAGACTCGGGGCGGCTCACAACACGTGGAAACAAATCATAAATAAACTAAATTTTAAATGTTAAAGATTTAAAAAGACCCCATATACTAACAGACATAGACACAAGCATACCATATATAAATTAAACATGCCCAGGGGAAGATGTTTCAGTTCCCCCATGCCTGACAGCAAAGGTGGGTTTTAAGGAGTTTACGGAAGGCAGGAAGAGTAGGGGCAGTTCTAATCTCCGGGGGGAGTTGGTTCCAGAGGGCCGGTGCCGCCACAGAGAAGGCTCTTCCCCTGGGGCCCGCCAACCGACATTGTTTAGTTGACAGGACCCGGAGAAGGCCCACTCTGTGGGACCTAATCGGTCGCTGGGATTCGTGCGGCAGGAGGCGGTCTCGGAGATATTCTGGTCCAATGCCATGAAGGGCTTTAAAGGTCATAACCAACACTTTGAATTGTGACCAGAAACTGATCGGCAGCCAATGCAGACTGCGGAGTGATGGTGAAACATGGGCATACCTAGGTAAGCCCATGACTGCTCTCGCAGCTGCATTCTGCACGATCTGAAGTTTCCGAACACTTTTCAAAGGTAGCCCCATGTAGAGAGCATTACAGTAGTCGAACCTCGAGGTGATGAGGGCATGAGTGACTGTGAGCAATGAGTCCCCGTCCAGATAGGGCCGCAACTGGTGCACCAGGCGAACCTGGGCAAACGCCCCCCTCGCCACAGCTGAGAGATGTTTTTCTAATGTGAGCTGTGGATCGAGGAGGACGCCCAAGTTGCGGACCCTCTCTGAGGGGGTCAATAATTCCCCCCCCAGGGTAATGGACGGACAGATGGGATTGTCCTTGGGAGGCAAAACCCACAGCCACTCCGTCTTATCCGGGTTGAGCTTGAGTCTGTTGATGACTTCAGGAGTTGATCTTTTGAACTGTTCTACCAAGTGGGGTTGGCAGCATTACACAAGTATATTGTAGTGTATAAATACTGTATGTGAATGTTTAAAACTTTATTTTTATTTTACTATATTAACTATACTTATATTTGCTTCCAAATTGTTTGTTTTTTTCTTTCCTTTTCACATTTAATGTTTAGTCAGTGTATTATTAAATCTTTATTATTACATTTTTAAAAATAAAAAACTCATAAATTATTAGTGTAAATTGTTAGAACTTTATAAGTAAAATTTTCCCAATGGAAATAATACATTTGATTGAATGGTATATTGAAATTTCAAGTTTTAATTGTTTTAATAATCAGCATCTTTCAAAAGACTTGCATTGTATGATGTTTCTCCTTAATATGATTGTGTTCCTGTGTGTACTAAATCTCTGATTACTTACAAATTTATATTCAAATGGTATTATTTATAACCATTAGCATGAGCAGAATCATTTTAATTAAATTACGAAAAAGAGTAGTAAAAGTTATTGATATAGTGACTGAAGTCTATTAGTGGAAAACAGATGCTCTGGGAGAGTTCAGCAGGTGTTCTACAGTTCTTCTTGGCCTTTGAATCTATCTTACTGCATAGCCCAAAATATTCTAATGACTAACCAGTGGCCTGAAATAAAAGCTGCCAACCATTTTAAAACCTGTGCTGAGCAGCCACTTGTTTTGGCAAGAAATTAAAAATAAGTGGTAAAAATTT
Organism: Erythrolamprus reginae; assembly: GCF_031021105.1. Lineage (NCBI taxonomy): Eukaryota > Metazoa > Chordata > Lepidosauria > Squamata > Dipsadidae > Erythrolamprus > Erythrolamprus reginae. The sequence goes on along the minus strand of NC_091955.1, from coordinate 26,859,731 downwards.
AGATTACAAATACAGTAATACCTCATCTTACGAACTTAATTGGTTCCAGGACGAGGTTCGTAAGGTGAAAAGTTCGTAAGATGAAACAATGTATCCCATAGGAATCAATGGAAAAGCAAATAATGCGTGCAAGCATTATGTGTGGAGGGGGGGGAGAAATTTTCGGTGACGGCAAAGGAGAATCCCGGCGCTTCAGCTTCAGGCAAGGCTCCCTTGACAAGATGCCCCCTTCCTTCTCCTCCTCTGGAGCCCGTGGAGACATGCTCCCCTTTTTCTCCCCGGACAAAGAAGTGGCGCCCAATTGAAGTAATGATCCGGAGTCCTAATCCGGCCGCTGCTTCTCCTCCTTCTAATCCTAAACAGCCCCATCCAGGAGAAACCACTCTGTCCTCTTCGCCCCTCCTGCCCATCGGAAAGAGAAACAGAGGAAGGGAAAGAGAGAGGGGAGAGTGTGTGTGTGTGTGTGAGAGAGAGAGAGGCTGACTGACTCTCCTTTGCAATGACACCAGAAGCTGCCTGTTGGCTATGCTGGGCTCGCCCCCTGGATGCGCGGGTTTCAGATTCCCCCCCCCCATTTGTATGACGAGGGGTTTGTAAGACGCGGTTTCACTGTATATGGAAATAAAAACAATAGATTTTTTAAAAGTTGACTGAATGTACAGTCATCACATCTCTAACTTCTGCATTGTAAATCCTATACTTACCATACTATACACCTTATCATACATCAGAAAACCTCTTTACATTGAAATTCTAACTGCTTCGTGGACTTCCTATAAAGCTCTCTCCACAGCATTTTCTTCGACTTACAAAAATGATGAACATAACTATATTTAGGAGCATTAGGAGTAATCAATAGGTAATGCAAGGCAATCTGTATCTGTCAATTAATTCAATCGTAGGCAAATATTAAATCCCACTGAAATAAGCAGAAATGTTTGGCTGTGGCAGCGCTGCATAGTAACCAAGGCCTGATATGAATATTAAACTCGCTGAGTATTTTAATATTTCAAAAATGTCAATTTTTTAAAAAAACCACGTAGCTAATAATACCAGGCTTCCAAATTACTGTCAGAGGCACATGCTCTTTGCAAGATGATAATCTGGTCAGTTTTAGAAAATAATTATATTCGCTCTTCAGTTGAGAGATTCTGATGACATTTTGCCCTCATAAATGACAAAATACATCCCCATGGCTGTAGGCACCGACCAGCGGCCATCTCCCCATGCCAAATGACAGCCCTGACAGGCCAGAGCTGACAGTCTGTCCAAAGGAATACTGTGCTAGGAGTAGCTCTGTGCAGAAACCTCCCAGGTATTTGGTGGAAGACACACATTATAGGGGTGAAAAAAGATTTACATATACAGTATATTCTTCCATGTTCTACAGCACGCACAATTATACCTATTTTGATATAAATTCAACACACACAGAGAGAGATAACAACACTGGAAGACAATAAAAACGCAACCAGCAGTAATTTGTTTCAATTTTCAGAATCAGACTGAAAAATCTTAATATTTTAAACTAGTAACTAAACCAGATTATACATAAGAGGAAAGTGGATTAGTAGAAATGTAACCTAAGACCAAATTTAGCTGTTTAGATTACATGCAATCTCTTAGGAAATGCATTAAAAACGTAACCACATGCATCACTTAATGAAAGGATTTGTTGGGGGGGGGGTGTGTAATTTAATCATCCCCTAATGTATGCCTGTATCACATCTTTGATTCAAATACTATTACTTTAATGCATGTGTTTTATATGCACAATCAGGAGCATTCTAGTGAAGTGGGCATTGCAGCTTTAGCTCCTGGGTCCCCCCCCCCACCTTCTTTCTGCATAAAAGAGATTGCTCTATTGTTTTGGAATAATAAAATATAAAGCTAACTGTATTTTAAACACTCAAATTAAATTGTAAATGGAGCTACTGCATTGAAATAATTACAGTAATTATATGGAAACCATGTAGTATTGGTGGTGAACCCTTGCATACAAAAGCTGCACCTCTCTTTTAACAATTGTTTGCTTTAATGGACTTAAATCTGTGCTTCCTAGTTCTTACATCGAAATCCTCTGGCATGACAGCAATTAAGCTGGGCTCAGAATAGCTTATGAATCAAATATAGATGGTCCTGGTTTAATGACCATTACTTTGGCACTGAATGACAGTCATGGTAGCCATGACTGGTTCTTTATACTTACTGCTATTGCAGTGTCCCTACGGTCACATGATGGTGATTTGTGACCTTCCTTGCTGACTTCTGAGAAGCAAAGTCAATAGGGCCCTGGCAGAAAGTTGAAAGTCACTTTCACTTAATCAGCCGCAGTGGTGCAGTGGTTAGAATGCAGTATTGCAGGCTAATTCTGCCCACTGCCAGCAATTCGAACTTGACCGACTCAAGGTTGACTCAGTCTTCCATCCTTCCTAGGTCAGCAAAATGGGAACCCAGATTGTTGGAGCCAATATGCTGATTCTGTAAACCGCTTAGAAAAGGCTCTCAAGCTCTACAAAGTGGTATATAATTCTAAGTGCTATTGCTAATTATTGTGATGTCCTCACTTAACAATGGCAACTGAGGCTGCCAAAACTGCCATTGCTAAGTGATGTGGTCACACAGTGTTTTAACTTGTGACCATGTTGGAGCTTCCAGTCCAAATTAGCATAATTGAGAACTACCTATAGATCAGTTGTGCTTATACCTCACACAAGAAAAAAATAGTTTAAAGGACTGTGAAACATTCAGGATTCAGCTGGTTATAGAGATTAAGAATTTGGATGTAGCAGTAGTATAGTAACTTAATGTTCATTAAATTATCCCGAAAAAAAGACAAAGAAATTTCAATGAACAGGGATGGGTTTTCTGTAGAGAAAAACAGAATACACCACATCTAAACATACTCTTAAACAGTTCTTTATTTAAGCATATCATAGAAAAGTACATTATAAAAAAAACCCAGTCTGCTTATTTATTCAAGTGAAGTTTTAAAAATTATAACCTTTGAATCATCTCAGCAGTTAGATCTCAAACTTCAGCTATTGTAGTATCAAAAATTCGATAGAAAATTCGCTTTTCTGTTCCATCTTGGACATAATAAGATTTGATGAAGCATTCAAGCCACGGGAAGCCATCTATAAATGAAAGGCAAATGAAATGAGAGGGATTCTTTTTTAAATATTGCACTTTATCAGTATGGCCTGTTTCAAAATAGATTTTACAGGGCTGGAAACATTAATGTAATGGTGAAACTGCTTCACTGGAGTGTCACTTTGTGAAATAAATGTAAAAAAATAATTAGCCCCCCCCCCAAAATTCAGCATAAAATTCATATACAGTGATCCCCTGAGTTTCGCGATCTCGATCTTTGCGAAATGCTATATCGCGATTTTTCCACCAGATGACGTCACTCCCTTCCTTTCTCATCTTTCTCTCTCTCTCTTTCTCTATCTTGCTTCTTCCTCTCTCACACTCTCTTCCTCCCTCTCTCATCTCTTTCTTTCCTTCTCTCTCTTTCTCTATCTCTCCCCCTCTTGCTCTCGAGCGGCAGGCGGCACCCAGGGAAGGTTCCTTCGGCCGCCCAGCAGCTGATCTGCTCGGCAGCGCAGTAGCAGCGAGGAGCCGAAGATGGGGTTTCTCCTTTGCGTGGGCAACGGGGAAACCCCATCTTCGGCTCCTCGCTGCTACTGCGCTGCCGAGCAGATCAGCTGCTGGGCGGCCGAAGGAACCTTCCCTGGGTCTTCAACTCCCAGAGCGGCGGACAAGCGGCGGCCGGACAAGCGGCGGCCGGACAAGAAAAGCGGCGGGCGGACAAGCGGCGGCTGGACAAGCGGCGGCCAAGCGGAAAAGCGGCGGACAAGCGGGCAGGCAGGCGGCTCCTCAGCTGCTGGGTCTTCCCAGGTGCGGAAGTAAAAACACCATCTGCGCATGTGCGGCCATGGAAAAAGGGGCGCGCATGCGCAGATGGTGTTTTTACTTCCGCACCACTACATTGCGAAAAATCGAGTATCGCGAGGGGTCTTGGAACGTAACCCTCACGATACTCGGGGGATCACTGTATCTCAAAAGGCAGTTGTGATTGTATCAGATATTTGTACTTCTTAAGAGGAAAATCTATTTCTTAGCAATCCGTTTCATCTCATGAATTCAATTGTAGTCCTTGCTCCTACAGAAATAATTTGTTGATACAACACAAAATTATGCAGAAGCTAGCTTCTCCCTCAAAAGCATCACACATCTTTAATTCACAAACACAAAATATATAGTGAGGAACATAAACTACTTTTGCAGCAAACAAGACTAATCCTGCTGGAAACGCACAGATTGCATTTAGGTTTATAAATCTTTTTGTGAGGCTTATGGGAAGAAAAGCATTTATAAAGATTAGAAAAAACAACTTACACCATCTGTGACTTTGTTTGAAGGGACAGTAAATCATTTACATGTGATTTTGTCTGATATGGTTAACATCTCACAATGCAATGTAGTTCTTACCCCAAACATAATGGAAGTGTCATATAAAAAAGAATAGGACTCCACCATTCTGGAGAATACAGTGATCCCTCGATTTTCGCGGGGGTTGCGTTCCCAGACTGCCCGCGAAAGTCAAATTTCCGCAAAGTAGAGATGCGGAAGTAAAAACACTATTTTTGGCTATGGACAGCCAAAAACTACCCCCACGCACCCTTTTCCAAGGCCGCGCAAGGAGCCGGGTTTGAAGTTGGGGGCGGGGAGCAATGAAAGTGTGGAGGCCGGCAAAGATTGTTTTTAATGTCGGCCGCCCCTGTCCCCCCAGCGCCTCCGCCCCCCTTGCCACTACCCCCCGCCCACCCGATCCGCCCCTCTCACCGGCTTTCTTGGGACACGGGTCCTCCTGCAGCAGCGCTGGCGGCTACGGCTTCTCATCCTCCTCATTCGGCCACTAGCCGCTCTGAGCGCTTTGAGAATGCTGGCCCTGCCCCTCTCACAGTCCCTTAGCTGAGAGCGCTTTCGTCCCAGCTATCAGCGAGGGGGCTGCAGGAGAGGCGGGGCAGGCGTTCTCACAGAGAGGGAGAGAGAGAGTGAGAAAGAGAGAGAGAGAGAGAGAGCAAGCAAGAGGGGGGAGAGTGGAAGGTAGAGAGAGAAATGATAGAAAAAAGGGGAGAAAAAAAGAGAAATGAGAAAATGATTGAAGCAGAGAATGACAGGAAAGAACGAGAAAGAGAGAGAGAAGTGACTCTTGGTGATGACGTATGACGTCATCGGGTGGGAAAAATCGTGGTATAGAAAAAAAATCGTGGAGTATTTTTTAATTAATATATTTTGAAAAACCGTGGTATAGCCGTTTCGCAAAGTTTGAACCCGCGAAAATCGAGGGATCACTGTACTCCTTTTCTCCAATGCAACATGGATCTTCTCTTGCAAAGTTATACTTTTCTATATATTCACTCTTTAAGATTCATCAACTTTACTAGAAATCAAAACTGTCCCAAAGGCCTCTTCTATCCAATTAGGCTTAATCTGCCATGTCTTCATCTTATTTTCAAGTATAGCAGCTCTTTTCACCAATTAGTTTTATGAAATTAAGCCTGTCGGTTTGCCATCTACATTTCATTGTCATCTCTACCAGTCCTTCTCAGACTATAGGTTAGTGATGGTGAACCTTTTTTGGTTTGCATGCCAAAAGTGTGTGTGTGTCTGTGTTTGCGTGTGCGCGCTTGCGTGCTATAATGCGTGCACTTGCCCAAACCCCTTTCCTCACCCTCCCACATGCATTCCCCCCCGTGCTGCCCCTGTACATGTGCACAATCCCCCCAGTCTCCACGCATATGCACAGGCCTCAATTAAGCCTAGGATGGTGGTGACAAACAAACAAACGGGCAACTGGAAGTTTGGAAAAAACGACTTTTGGTTTGCCCATTGTGCTTTTTTTTTTTGCACTCGGGAAGACTCGGGGAAACTTCCTGAAGTCCCAAAGTGTGAAAAACAGCACAACAGGCAAACCAGAAGTGCATTTTCAAAAGCTTCGGTTTATCCGTTGAGCTGTTTTTTGCACTCCGGGTTTTTAGGAAGCTTCCCTGAGCCCTCCGAGTGCAAAAACCAGAACAATGGGCAGACCAGACCTCCATTATTCTGAACTTCCGTTTTGCACATGGTGAGGGTTTTTTTGCACTCTGGAGCTTCAGGATGCTTCCCTGAAGGATCTAGAGGGTGAAACAACCTTCCTCAAGGCCGAAGATTATCTGGCCAGCATACAAATGTGTGCTGGAACTGACATAGAGCAACATCTTGCGTGACCTCCGATATGGCTCCGTGTGCCATAGGTTGCAGCATGCGCAGCATAGGTTCACCATCATGGCTACAGGTCAATGATACATAGTGAACTGGGGTGGTAAATAATCTCATATACCTACCTTTTAAGTTATGAAATGACAAATTTAAAGGATAGATCTCAAATATCTGTGAACACGGGCTGCAAAGAACAGTCCCTAAACTGCCCTAATAATATTTTGGGGGAAGTGGTGAAGGTGGAAAAGAAGGACTCCATTATCTTTTCCAAGAACAGAGTGACAATGCAATTTCTGTCTCAAAAATATTGTGTATCTTTGAAGGCAATTCTTTCTTGCTCAGTTGCTTGATCTGCCCCACAGATTTTTAGGCACTTCGCAACCACACAGATTTTCTTCATGATGACCTGTTCTTAAGCTGGACCTTCAGTTCTTCCAATCATGCACCCGTTACATTTTTAGCATTCAAATGATTAGTGGTGGGGTTTTTTTTCTTTTCAGGATGATCTTGCATAGCATTGAGCCGGGGTGGCACAGCAGGTAGAGTGCTGTACTGCAGGCCACTGACGCTGACTGTAGATCTGAAGGTCAGCGGTTCAGATCTCATCACCGGCTCAAGGTTGACTCAGCCTTCCATCCTTCCGAGGTGGGTAAAATGAGGACACGGATTGTGGGGGCAATATGCTGGCTCTGTTAAAAAGTGCTATTGCTAACATGTTGTAAGCCGCCCTGAGTCTAAGGAGAAGGGCGGCATAAAATTTGAACGAATGAATGAATGAATGAATGAATGAATGAATGAATGAATGAATGAATAAATAAATGTTTGAGGGCTAGCTTGGTGTAGTGGTTAAGGTATCAGGCTAGAAACCCGAAGATTGTGAGATCTACTGTAGGCAGTATAACCTTAGGTACAAAGCCAATTGGGTGACCATGGGCCAATCACTGTCTCTCGTCCCAAGGTAGGTTTTTCCACTTCTAAAAAAACATTGCCAAAAAAACCCTGCAGAGACTTGTACAAGCAGTCCCCATAGATTTTATACAATTGAATGGGAGAATGTAACCCACCCACTCCCACCAGAATATACACTCAAAACAAAATAACCAACATAAAAACATAGCTTTGGCAAATGTTTTGCTGCAATAAAAAAAGAGAAAAGTTAAGTCTTGATTTCCTGTCAAAGAAAGTTTACTAAATAGCAAAATATTTCAGACAGAACTTTTCAGTAAACCTCAATGCTTCAATACATCTCAAGGCAAATCACTGATGTATTTTTGATCTGCAATTCTCTAACAAAGGTCACTGAGTGAATTTATTTTTAGACTATAATGGATGAATCTAATTGCTTAGGTTCATAGCAACTGGTTTCTGACCTTGGTTTGTGAAAAGAATTGGCAACCTGGTCGACATCCTACTTAGCTTTTTTAAAAAATTAGCTTGGAAGTAATCACATTTATATTGCATCTTTCTACCTATAGAAACAGGAAATTGGCAGCTCTCTATGCTGGCTTTCATGTTAATACTTATGATTCCAAAATATGTTAATAGGCTTTTCTTTGTTATACTTGATAGCAGCAGTTTTGTGACATGCTGTAATAGCTTCTCTTATTCAAGGCAAAACATTGCCGGAATACCGAAAATGACCTAACAAACATTTTCTCTCTTCTTTTATTCACTCCAATTATTTGACAGGTAATACCTGCACACACACACACACACACACACACACACATATATTTTCATAGATTTTCACGGGTACAGGTATGACGGTCTTGGAATATTCGGGTTTCTTCCCATGTAGGATTTGGAAATTTCTGGCGACGTTTCGACGAGGTCCCACTCGTCATCTTCAGGCTGGTGTTTCTGTCCTTGTTCTAGGGCGAACACAGTGAGACCTGAGCTGCATTCCTTCTATAAATACTGGTGGCTGGGTGTGGTTTGATGGCTCAGCAATTGCCTGCTGTGTAGAAACTTCCTGGTGAGTCAGTGGGGTAACAATTGGGGTCGTTGATGTAGCTGAGGTATGCTGATTAGTTAATGGTTGTGGATTAGGCGTGATATCCTGAGTAGTTGGAGCTTGCAGGCCACTTGATTGTTTTGCAATGTGTGTTCTGAGTCTGGTTTCAGTTTCTATGGCTGGGGTACGTTTGAGGGCTGGTTTCCAGATGTCTGGTAGGCGGGAGGTATCATCCCGCTTGTTCATATTTTGGGGATGAATAATCATGGAAGCCATGAATAATCATGGAAGCCATCGAGATAGAAAAACATCCCCACTGACTCATCAGAAAGTTTCTACACAGCAGGCAATTGCTGAGCCATCAAACCACACCCAGCCACCAGTATTTATAGAAGGAAGGCAGCTCAGGTCTCGCTGTGTTCGCCCTAGAACAAGGACAGAAACACCAGCCTGAAGATGACGAGCGGGACCTCATCGAAACGTCGCCAGAAATTTCCAAATCCTACATGGGAAGAAACCCGAATATACCAAGACCGTCATACCTGTACCCGTGAAAATCTACAAACACACACACACACACACACACACACACACACATATATAACATACAATTTCCTCACACATCTCAATAGCCTACACCTCAAAATACAATTTACTATGGAAACAGAAACCAATGATCAACTTCCCTTTCTGGATGTACTAATCTATAAAAAACCCAATGGCACCCTAGGACACACCATCTACAAAAAGAAAACCCATTCCAACCGTTATTTAAATGCACACTCCCACCACCACCCAGCACAGATCACCTCAGTAGCCAAAACTCTCATCACCAGAACCAAACGCCTATCTGAAAATGAGCACTTAAAAACTGAATTGAACAAACTCAAAGATGTATTAATTTCTAATGGATTCGAAAGGAAAACTATTACAAACCTAATCAAAAAAGAGACACCCCCCAAAAATCAAGACCAAGAACAGGATAATGGTACCACCCTCCTCCCTTACATCAAGGGCACCACAGACAAAATTAGTAAAATCCTACACAAACATAATATCAAAACTTCATTTGTCACTAACCAAAAAATATCAAACATCCTAAAAAACCCAAAAGATAAAATCCAACTAGAACACCAAGGAATCTATGAAATCCCTTGCAAAACATTTGCAGCCACATACATTGGACAAACCAATTGAAGAGTGAGCGCACACATTGCAGAACATAAGAATGCAGTTAAAAAAGAAGAAAAGACTTCCTCCCTTGTCCAGCACATTAAAAAAATAGGGCACGAAATTGACTTTGAAAAAACTAAATTACTTTCCAAAACAGAAAATTTATACAGAAGAATTACTATGGAAGCAATATAGATAGAAAAACACCCCCTCTGCATGAATAAAAGAGATGATACGTCCCGCCTACCAGAGATTTGGAAACCAGCCTTAAACAAAAAAACATATCATAATCATCACCATGTCAATCCTTCAAGCAATTGTGATTCCACCAACCAATCAAATCACTAAAACATAGTCACCCAATCTATTTGCTACATTCAAACCAAATCTCCACCCTCAAAACTATATATAAGGAACAAATGACAGTTGCAAACATTCCATATTTACAACAGCACGAAGCTCAAAACTTCAGCCTGATGATGGTGAATGTGATTTCACCGAAACGTCGCATAGACACTCAAAACATTACACGGGGCAAAACCCGAACTCAGAACTATCTATCTATCTATCTATCTATCTATCTATCTATCTATCTATCTATCTATCTATCTATCTATCTATCTATCTATCTATCTATCTATCTATCTATCTAACTACAGTGGTACCTCTACTTAAGAATGCCTCTACTTAAGAACCATTTTCTACTTAAGAACCTGAGCCCGGCCAGTTTCCTGCCATTCCCCCTTTAATCCCGGCCATCTCGAACTGCCAGAGGAGCATTTTGGTGGCGCTTAAGGAGGCTTTGGCAGTCCAGAGCGAACAAAGCATTTTCCTTTCTCTGGGCGCTTGGACAGGGAATAAACCTCTACCCAGAGAAAAGAAACGCTCCCTTCACTCTGGGCAGCCGAGGAATCACTACAGCAAAGGAAAGGCGCTGGCTACAAAGCAAGTGAGCAAGAAGAGACGGGAGCCCTTCAGCATGGGAAGGAAGAGGCAGCAGGTAGCAGCAGCCAGTGTATGGGAGGCAGCCTCGCGCAGGGCGTATGGGAGGCGTGTGCTCCTCCTTGCTGTCTCAGAGTCCCTCTTTTATTTTTAACCCTTAAAGTTTTGGATTTTTTAAAATTCCCCTTACCTCACCTTCTTCCTTACCTCCTCCTCTTCTTCCTCCTCCACCTCCCATCCAAATTCCGAGCTTTTATTTTTTTCCTAATGGGTTTGCATGCATTATTTGCTTTTACATTGATTCCTATGGGAAAAATTGCTTCTACGTAAAGTAGAACGTTTCTACTTAAGAACCTGGTCATGGACCAAATTAAGTTCTTAAGTAGAGGTACCACTGTACCTTTTAGATGCAATTCAACATCTTGGCTAGAGATTTTTGCTGGACTATCTGAAGAACTGCTTTCATAATAAAAGTTTGTGTTTTCACTGTTCAGAAATTAGGAACAGTATCTCCCTACTATAGAAACAAGGTTTCACTGACTCCTTGTTCTTCTTGTTAAAGATAGGAAAAAATCTGTTCTTTGTATGGATCCCTTTGTGCTTCCGTTACTCTAGAGCAGTGATGGGCAACCTTTTGAGCTTGGTGTGTCAAAATTCGCCAAAAAACCAAGCATAACTCGGGTGGTGTGTCACCTTGAGAAAAAAACATAATTTTGTGATATTTATAGTTTAAATCAGTGTTTCCCAACCTTTTTTGAGCCGCGGCACATTATTCAAATTTACAAAATCCTGGGGAACATTGAGCGGGGGGGGGGGGGGGAAGTTTGGTCAAAAAATATCTCTCTTCCTCCCTTTCGCTCTATTTCTCTCTCTCCCTCATTCTCTCTCCCTTCCTTCCTCTTTCTTTCCCCCTCTCTATCCATCTCTCTGTTTCTCCCTTCCTTCCTCCCTTTTTTGCCCTCCTTCTCTCTCCCTCCTTCCCTCCCTCAGTGTCTTTCCCTCACCCTCCTTCCCCCCTCTTTCTCTCTCTCTCTTGCTTTCTCTCTCTCTCTTGCTGTCTTTCTCTCTTTCTCTCTCCCCCTCTCCCTCTTTCTCTCTTGCTATCTCTCTTTCTCTCTTTTTTTTGCTTTCTCTCTTTCTCTCCCCCACTCTCTCCTTCTCTTACTATCTCTTTCTCTCTCTCCTGCTATCTCTTTCTCTCTCTTTCTCTCCCCCCTCTCCCTCTCTTTTTCTCTCTCTCCCTCTCTTGCTATCTCTTTCTCTCTTTCTTTCCCCCCTCTCTCCCTCTCTCTTTCTCTCTCTCCCTCTCTTGCTATCTCTTTCTCTCTTTCTTTCCCCCCTCTCTCCCTCTCTCTTTCTCTCTCTCCCTCTGTTGCTATCCCCCCTCTCTCTTTCTCTCTCTCCCTCTCTTGCTAACCCCCTCTCTTGCTATCTCTTTCTCTCCCCCCTCTCCCTCTCTTTCTCTCTCCCTCTCTTGCAATCTTTCTTTCTCTTTCTCTCCTCCCCTCTCCCTCTCTCTTTCTCTCTCTCTCTCCCCCTCTCTCTTTCTCTCTCTCCCTCTCTTGCTAACTCCCTCTCTCCCTCTCTTGCTATCTTTCTTTCTCTCTCTCCCTCTGTTGCTATCCCCACTCTCTCTTTCTCTCTCCCTCTCTTGTTAACCCCCTCTCTCTCTTTCTCTCTCTCCCTCTCTTGCTAACCCCCTCTCCCTCTCTCCCTCTCTTGCTATCTTTCTTTCTCTCTCTCCCTCTGTTGCTATCCCCACTCTCTCTTTCTCTCTCCCTCTCTTGCTAACCCCCTCTCTCCCTCTCTTGCTATCTCTTTCTCTCCCCCCTCTCCCTCTCTTTCTCTCTCCCTCTCTTGCAATCTCTTTCTTTCTCTTTCTCTCCTCCCCTCTCCCTCTCTCTTTCTCTCTCTCTCCCCCTCTCTCTTTCTCTCTCTCCCTCTCTTGCTAACCCCCTCTCCCTCTCTCCCTCTCTTGCTATCTTTCTTTCTCTCTCTCTCCCCCCCTCTCTCTTTCTCTCTCTCCCTCTGTTGCTATCCCCACTCTCTCTTTCTCTGTCCCGCTCTTGCTATCTCTTTCTCTCCCCCCTCTCTCCTTCTCTTTTTCTCTCAGCAGCGGCAGCAGGGTGATCAGCTGTGAGGCAGAGCTCCGGAACCGAGGCACCGACGGCGGCGGCTAGACATGTTGCTAGACGCCGTACATGCTGGCGTTGCGCTGGGCATGGACGTGGGGCTGGAGCCTCCGTCCCAGCCCAGCCAGCAGGTAAGTGCCAGGCACGCAATTCCAGCATGTCCAGCCCCCGGCGTCGGTGCCTCTGTTCCGGAGCTCCGCCTCACAGCTGACCACCCTGGCGCCTCCCCACGGGTACTGCCCACTGCCGCCACCCTCCCACCAGCTGAAACGTCCGGCCGGGGCGATTCTTCCCCCGGCCGAACAGGCATGCGCGCGCCCAGCTGGGAGGCGGTGTTCTCGGGCCCCCCCCAGCTGAAACTGAAGTCCGGCCGGGGCGATTCTTCCCCCGGCCGGACAGGCATGCCTGTGCTGCCAAAGGCAGCGTGTCGGCGAGCCTGCGCTCTGTGCAGACGCGCCCAGCTAGGAGGCGGTGTTCTCACGCGCCCCCCAGCTGAAACTGACATCCGGCCGGGGCGATTCTTCCCCCGGCCGGACAGGCATGCGCGCGCCCAGCTGGGAGGCGGTGTTCTCGGGCCGCCCCAGCTGAAACTGACGTCCGGCCGGGGCGATTCTTCCCCTGGCCGGACAGGTATGCTTGTGCTGCCAAAGGCAGCGTGTGGGCGAGCCTGCGCTCTGCTCTCCCGCGTGTCACCTAAAATGGCTACGCGTGTCAGTGCTGACACGCGTGTCATAGGTTCGCCATCACTGCTCTAGAGAATTCTACAGTGGAGAATTCTAACCGCTACTACCGTTGTTTTCCTTGCTCAGAAATAATATCTAAGAATATGATTCCAAGATATTTGGTGCTGGGTTATTTTATTCTAATTTCCCCCTGCTTTCTTATTTCATAAATGACATTTTTCCCTATTCACTTTATGTCTCTCTATTGCAATGGAGTTCCATTAGAACTCTACTATTTTTGGCTATTTCGTCTCCTGCAACTAGTAATAATCAAGATACAGTAGTCCCTCGCTATACCGCGCTTCACCTACTGCGGCTTCACTTCATCGCGGGTTTCTGAGGAAATCGATCGGCAGATTTAAACAGCCTGCCGAACTCGATCGGCAGGTTTTTCAAAAAATAAAAATAAAAATCTAAAATTGTAAATACTGTATTTAAATACTGTATCTAAAATAAATACTGTGTGGGAAGGGCTTATAAACACTTAAAACAATGAAAACTTACCAAACAATTACAATATAAATACTTAAATAAGTACTATCAGTCGATAAATTCCCCATCGCGGATTTCACCTATCGCAGCCAGGTCTGGAACGTAACACCAGCGATAGGTGAGGGACTACTGTATTATGAGTAATGGTTATATAATCAATCAAAAATTCAAAATGGATTTGGTCCTTTTGTCCAGCTATTGAATCTTTCCCAATAATCTGGAATAGACAGGTGTTATTGTTTAATAATAATGAAGGTAATGTCTTAGAATGGAAGCTATTCTAAGTAAAGCTGCCTTTTGCAATTGATTGATGGTGATTTTGTTAATGCTAAGTGGTACTCATGTGGTGCTCCATATGTTTTGGGATGGCACCAAGACTCTTATTACTATTGGTACTATCTTTGATTTTTTCTTTTTGCTAGTTATTCTACTTCTATGTGGAAGTCTTTGTATTTTGTGAGGATGATGATGATGGCGAAATTTATATGTTGCCTGACTTTAATTTACAAATGATTTAAACACAAGCAGAAACAAAAAAAAAGGTAGACATAGCAGAATAATAAACCAGGTAGAAAAAAAGAAAGAAAACAACCTAACTTAAAAGGAAGGTATAGCCATCTTTGCCAACTGCTTAGGCAATGAACTAGACCTTCAAGATCCTTCAAAATAGCAGAGTGGATCTATTTGGATTTTAGGGGAAACCTCCTTCCACAGGGCACTGCAACAGAGAAGGCACACTTCCAAGATCCCGATAAATGGCACTGCTTAATTAAATATGTCAGCTCTGCCATATTAAAAAGGATAGACAATGGGAGAGAGTTCAACACGTTCCTTCTTTATCCTTCAACCTACACCTTTCATTCCTCTTTTGCAGTTCTAGTAGATATCTAGAAGCCCATTCAAATTACAGAGGGATAGAATCAAGATCATGAGAAGCGCTGATACCACTTTATAAGGCCTTGGTAAGGCCACACTTGGAATACTGCATTCAGTTTTGATCGCCACAATGCAAAAAGGATGTTGAGACTCTAGAAAAAGTGCAGAGAAGAGCGACAAAGATGAGTAGGGGACTGGAGGCTAAAACATATGACAAACGGTTGCAGGAACTGGGCATGGCTAGTTTAATGAAAAGAAAGACATGATAACAGTGTCTCAATATCTCAGGAGTTAACACAAAGAAGAAGGAGTCAAACTATTATCCAAAGCACCTGACGGTAGTACAAGAAGCAATGGGTGAAAACTAAACAAGGAGAGAAGTAACTTAGAACTAAGGAGAAATTTCCTGAGAGTTAGAACAAATCAGTGGAACAGCTTGCCTCCAGAAGTTGTGAATGCTCCAACACTGGAAATTTTTAAGAAGATGTTGGATAACAATCCGCCTGAAGTAGAGTAGGGTTTCCTTTCCTGAGCAGGGGGTTGGACTAGAAGACGTCCAAGGTCCCTTCCAACTCTGTTGTTGTTGTTGTTGTTATTAAGCCTATATTGGTAACCAGAACCCTTTTGGGATGTTAATCAGAAAGACCTTAATTATATATCCTCATGGCAACTAACTATAATAACCTAATGATTAGGTATGAGCCTACAGGTGAATTATCCTTAATGAAATGTTTAACATTAGAAGAATCTAATATAAATAGCTGTCTTTACAGAACGTAACCAAAGGGATTTATTATGCAGTTAGAAAATATATAAATTAATTTATTTTCCCATCTTTAGGATTAGGACAAATTGCAGTATAAAGATGGGACAACAGATACAGGTGAAACTCGAAAGATTAGAATATCATGCAAAAGTTCATAATTGTCATAATTGTGATGATTATGGCTACAGCTCAGGAAACCCCCAAATCCACCATCTCATACTGTAGAAACTTCACACTGGACTTCAAGCATCTTTCAGTGTGTGCCTCTCCATTCTTCCTCTATACCCTGGGTCCTTGGTTTCCAAATGAGATGCAAATGTTTCCACAGGCTATGTTGATTTGGGGAGCTATGCCATTTTCTGGTGTTGGTCCACTGTGCTTAAGTACAGGGCCAATATAGCAGTCTACCAGAAGATTTTGGAGCACTTCATGCTTCTTTCCGCAGACGAGCTTTATGGGGATGCTGACTTCATTTTCCAGAAGGACTTGGCACCAGCCCACACTGCCAAAAGACCAAAACCTGGTTCAATGACTGTGGAATTACTGTGCTTGATTGGCCAGCAAACCTGCCTGACCTGAACCCCATAGAGAATCTTTAGGGCATTGCCAAGAGAAAGATGAGAGACATGAGACCGAACAATGCAGAAGAGCTGAAGGCCGTTACTGAAGATTCCTGGTCTTCCATAACACCTCAGCAGTGCCACAGGCTGATAACTTCCATTCCACACTGCAGTGAGACAGTAATTGCTGTAAAAGGGGCCCAAATCAACTACTGGGTATATATGCATGCTTATACTTTTCAGAGGTCCGATATTGTTCCGTGTAAAATCCTTGTTTTATTAATTGCATGTAATATTCTAATTTTCTGAGATAGTAGATTTGGGGTTTTCATCACAATTATGACAAATTATGACTTGAACTATCTTGTCTTGCATGTACTGTAATGAGTTTCATATATTGTGTTTCACTTTTTAAGTTGCATTACTGAAATAAATGAACTTTTGCATGATATTCTAATTTTTTGAGCTTCACCTCTATGTGAATAAAATAAGGTGCATAATGAAAGAATATCTGCATAATTTCATCAATATAAATTCTTACCTGGGGTTCTGTCTGCAGGGCAAAGTCTACTCATAATGATCTCCATATTCCCTTGCAATATATTACTGGTTAAAACTTTAGAAGCTGGAATTTTGAAGAATTTTTTCTGGAAGAAAGAATAAAAACAATGTTGACATTATTAAGCGGTCTGTTTTTCTTCCAAATATTCCGATGACCATATAATACAAGTTAATTTTATATTTTAAATAAAAGCTTTTTATTTTGTTTTGTCCTGTTTGGTTGCTGTTTGGTAAAACACGCAAATAGGACTGGTACAGACTTCAACGGATATATAGGACAGCACAAAAAACAATTGCAACCAACCTGCCTTCCATTGAGAACCTGTCTACTGCACAAGTCAGGAAGGTGCACAAGAACCTGTCTACTGCACAAGTCAGGAAGAGGGCTGAGAAAATATCCACTGGCACCTCACATCCTAGATACAAACTGTTTCAACTTCTCCCATCAGGATGCTGCTAGAAAGCACTGCATCTCAAAAAAACTAGACACAAAGTTAGTTGTTTCCCTTGTGCCCTTACTGAACACCTAATTACCACAGTATTGTCTTATATCTAAGGATATTTATCCATGGCTATATTGGTAATAGAATACAGTATGGCTGTATTACTGACATCCATCTCATTTTTTTCTACTACCTTCTCCTGTTATTATCTTATGATTATATTACCTGGTTGTTTGTATGTACACTGGGAGCTTTTGCACCAGAGACAAATTCATTGTGTGTCTAATCGCACTTGGTCAATAAAGTATTCTATTGTATTCTATTCTAAAAGCTTTTATTAAATAAATTGTTTATTTTAAAAAAGTGTCCCAATGAATTAAGGATACATTAAAAAAAACCCAACCCCAGAAAGATATTTCAGGAGGATTGTAAAATAAATAAACAGGTTGAAACCAATTTCAGTGCAGGGATTCTTCTTTCTGTATTTACAAAGGCACTTGGATATGCTTATTTTTCAATCAACTGTACATGGAATCGAGTATGTGTTTTTAATTACTATAGTCCTTGCCATCTTCACTTGGTTACAAAAATAGTTGTGATCAAATATGAGTTTAGATTTGATTTAATTAAATCAAAAGACCAATAATCTATTCTCTTACACTGTCCATGAGATATGCATCCAATGTTCCCGTTCCATCATCCAATGTAAACTTCATCACGAAGATGTACTCGAGAGGTACAATTCCTAACGCTAAGCAGAAGTAGACCAAAAACTGTATTTAAAAACGACTCAAGGCAAGAAGAGCTTAATAATAGTAGCATTTAGTAATTAAATCTATTTTTTTTTAAAAAGTCTCATGAAGCCAAGGGCTATTGGTTGAAATCTCTTATAGAAAAGCTGAAGGAGATCTCAGCTGTAATGCTCTTGTGGTCACAAACATGCACACACACATACTAGGTGACTAAAATACAACCTAACATACTTAAATATTTCCATATGCCACTGAAACAGAGCTGACTCATTCATTTGTAACTCCTTGGCCAAAGATGATCAATACCTTAGTGAAAGATCCTCAAAAGCATTTAGTTATTAGAAGGCAGTTCACAAAGTATAAATTTAATGTAAGGTTAAAGAAACACTTCAGTAGTTTCATTTGGGTATATTAAACCTTGAATGTATTTGAACATAAATAGCTCAGGTTGGTAATTGTCAGTACTACCTACTGCACTGATTGGGTTTTTCAATATGTAAGCTAGCCAGCAATTCATGTTTGGATGGTGTTACTTTAAGAGCTAGGCAGCAATTATGCATAAAAGGGAGACAGATGTGCTGCTCTCTGTTGCTTTTGTTGCATTGTGTTGTTCTGTTGCCTTGCCTTGTATTGTTGGTTGTTGGTGTATATATGCTGGTTAGTATTGATGTTATATTGCTGTGTGCTAAGTTATTGATGTTTACTAAGATATAGCTATGTGCTAATACAGTTGTGTGCTAATAAGAGAATATTTATTTATTTATTTATTGGATTTGTATGCCGCCCCTCTCCAGAGCCTCGGGGCGGCTAACAGCGACAATAAAACAGTGTACAATAGTAATTTGGTATTGATGATTAAAAATCAATTAATATAAAAACCAAACATACATACATACATACATACATACCATGCATAGAATTGTAAAGGCCTAGGGGGAAAGAGGATCTCAATTCCCCCATGCCTGGTGGCAGAGGTGGGTTTTAAGTTGTTTACGAAAGGCAAGGAGGGTGGGGGCCATTCTAATCTCTGGGGGGAGTTGGTTCCAGAGGGCTGGGGCCGCCACAGAGAAGGCTCTTCCCCTGGGTCCCGCCAGGCGACATTGCTTAGTTGACGGGACCCGGAGAAGATCCACTCTGTGGGACCTAACTGGTCGCTGGGATTTATGCAGCAGAAGGCGGTCCCTGAGGTAATCTGGTCCGGTGCCATGAAGGGCTTTATAGGTCATAACCAACACTTTGAATTGTGACCGGAAACTGATCGGCAACCAATGCAGACTGCGGAGTGTTGGTGTAACATGGGCATATTTGGGAAAGCCCATGACTGCTCTCGCAGCTGCATTCTGCACGATCTGAAGTTTCCGAACATTTTTCAAAGGTAGCCCCATGTAGAGAGCGTTACAGTAGTCAAGCCTCGAGGTGATGAGGGCATGAGTGACTGTGAGCAGTGACTCCCGGTCCAAGTAGGGTCGCAACTGGTGCACAAGGCAAACCTGGGCAAACGTCCCCCTCGCCACAGCTGAAAGATGTTTCTCTAATGTCAGCTGTGGATCGAGGAGGACGCCCAAGTTGCGAACCCTCTCTGAGGGGGCCAGTGATTCTCCCCCCAGGGTAATGGATGGACAGATGGAGTTGTCCTTGGGAGGTAAGATCCACAGCCGCTCCATCTTGTCTGGGTTGAGTTTGAGCTTGTTGACACTCATCCAGGCCCTAACATCCTCCAGGCACCGGCCCATCACTTCCACTGCTTCGTTGGCTGGACATGGGGTGGAGATGTATAACTGGGTATCATCGGCGTATTGATGATACCTCACCCCATGCCCTTGGATGATCTCACCTAGCAGTTTCATGTAGATATTAAATAGCAGGGGGGAGAGGACCGACCCCTGAGGCACCCCACAAGGGAGAGACCTAGAGGTCGACCTCTGATCCCCTACTAACACCGACTGCGACCGACCAGAGAGGTATGAGGAGAACCACTGAAGAACAGTGCCTCCCAATCCCAACCCTATATTGCTGTGTGCTAATAAGAGAATATATTATATTGCTGTGTTTTAAATGGTATATGTACTTTCTATGTGCTAATAAGGGAATATACTATATTGCTGTGGGCTATGTGAGTCTGTGGAGAGGGGCGGCATACAAATCTAATAAACAAACAAACAAATAAATAATTGGTCTAATGTACTTGCTGGTGCTAATATTATACTATATTGTTTTGTGCTGAATATTGTTATATGTAGTTACTGTGTGCTAAATGGTATTGCTATGTGCTAAATGGCATGGAACTATGAGTATTATTTATTATGAATTGTATTATGGTTAGTGTGTAATATTAATGATATTGTATACCTTGTAAATAATACCTATAAAATAGTGGTCTGTGTTATTGTCTGAACAAAGCATCACTGCCACATATGCTCTGTTTAAAGTTTGGTATTTCTATTATTGGCTCTTAGCCCAGTGGAATGCTAACAGTAATTAGGTTGAGCTCATACTTGGTAATTTTGGTGAAAATATTTCGTCACCATTCAAGGAGACATCGTCAGTGTGCTTTGAATATTTTCGTCACCATTCAAACGTTTGCAACCAAATTGCCAAGATCAGAGCTCAGACCAACAGCCCATATTAAACCACGTTTCCATTGTGGTAGAATTATTTTAATTACCCAGAATTATTCCTAATCAGGACAATGGGAAAACACTATAGATCAATGTTTCTCAACCCTGGCCTACCTACAGATTCTTCAAAAAGAGAACAGCTTCCTGCAGAAAATCCTTGCAGGACATACCCCACTAAACAAACCAACCAACAAGGTTATTTATTTATTTAATTTGTATAACCAATTCCTAATGCAGGATTCAGTGAACAGATTGCAGTTGAATTTCAAGCATTTTGGAGTGGCAGAAGTCAGAAAAGTATCCTTCTAAGTGATCATCAGTATATTGGCTATTTTTTAAAATAATGTTTGTTTTAGGACAGCTTTTCTTATCGATGCTCTCCAGATTTATTCAATTTTAAACCAATGGTGGGCTACAGGAATTGAAATCAAGCACACGGGGAGCCCAGTATACGGAAGGTTGTTTTACTATATTAATTTTGGAATATCTATCATTTGTTTATGTTTCTCACAACTTTTCTTACTGGTCTAAAGATTAGACTGGATATATATATTAAAGGAAAATTTCTATTACAATAAATTGCTATGTTCAGAGTACTTCTCATTACACTTTTGGCTGAACCAATAGTAACCCTCATATATCAAAATAAGCAACATTTGAAGAGCTGGAGCTATGATTCAGTCTCTCAACTTTTCCGAAGGATGCAAGAAGCCATCTGGGGACATGATCATGTCACTAAAAATGGCAAAGTCTTTTTTGTGCAATGTTTTCTTTTGGGTTCAAAAATAACAATGGGAATGAGAGTGATTTGTTTTCCCTGCTTGAATTGTGTGTAAACCAGCCTAAATCCACTTCTTGAAGAAATGATTTCTGACCATTTTGGTGTGATTTTATGAATGGGAATGGGTGTAGGATATCTTAGATACTTCCTCCTCCTATCAACCCTTTTGAGAAAGTCCAAACCAGGGAACAAAAAGTAATGAATGCTAATACTACTTCATTATAATGTTGAAATAACAGATTTTTGAAAATCTGAATGTCTTCTCCCCTTCTTGCCCTTACATTTAAAAGAACTAGGGAAAATCAAGACTGAGATTCTTTCTCAAAAGACATTCCAGCTTTGGACTCACATTTCTCTTATCTGACCACTGTCTTAATTGTGGTTCTTCCTCCTGTCCCTCAAAGTTATTGTAACCTTGATTTTGGACGGTGAAAAAGTCACACACTTCAATGTTTTCTAATTTGTTGCAATTATCAGTGAAATAATAGAATGTTTAGCGCTGCATGTCAGTTGTGGGTCAACCATGGCAGTCTAATTGTAAATTGTGGAACAAAACGAGAGAAAGAAAAAATTCTACTTCTATGGCAAAATTAATTTCTGACATTTCCCAGATAATAAATAATTGCATTTAAACCCTTTCTTACACATCTTTGATGATATTTCTAATTTAATTTTTATTGCCTATGCTAACATTATAAACGATAGCAGAAAAGATAACAAATGCAAATCATTAATACAAAACAAAATGTCTGCAAGTGGCAAAAGCAAAAGGGTTGTTTTGTTGGTTAAAGCTTACATTTGTCAAGGTATCTAGAAAGGCAAGTATTTTGTGTAGTCACTTCTGCATCTATAATTCCATTATTTGAGATTTAAAATATTCCCATCATCAATATAATAAAGAAAAAAATATGTAATTGATTTTACATGTATTAACTGCAGCCAGAATTGTATTTGCACAACAATGGAAAAGCAAAGAGATCCCTACAGATGAGAGTATAATAATAATAATAATAATAATAATAATAATAATAATAATAAGTACGACTGGGGCACGTACTTGTCCACCTGTCTGGGAAGAGTTTGATCTGGTGACACCTGATGAAGTGGACAAGGCCATTGGAGCTGTGAGTTCCGCCACCTGTTTACTGGATCCGTGTCCCTCCTGGTTGGTTTCGGCCAGCAGGGAGGTGACACGGAGCTGGGCCCAGGAGATTACCAACGCTTCCTTGGGGAGGGGAGTTTTTCCATCACTCTATAAAGAAGCGCTTGTGCGCCCCCTCCTCAAGAAGCCCTCCCTGGACCCAGCTGTGCTTAATAACTACCGTCCAGTCTCCAACCTTCCCTTTATGGGGAAGGTTGTTGAGAAGGTGGTGGCACTCCAACTCCAGCGGTCCTTGGAAGAAGCCGATTATCTAGGTCCCCAGCAGTCGGGTTTCAGGCCCGGTTACAGCACGGAAACTGCTTTGGTCGCGTTGATGGATGATCTCTGGCGGGCCCGGGACAGGGTTTTATCCTCTGTCCTGGTGCTCCTTGACCTCTCAGCGGCTTTCGATACCATCGACCATGGTATCCTTCTGTGCCGGCTGGAGGGGTTGGGAGTGGGAGGCACTGTTCTTCAGTGGTTCTCCTCCTACCTCTCTGGCCGGTCGCAGTCGGTGTTAGTGGGGGGACAGAGGTCGACTCCTAGGTCTCTCCCTTGTGGGGTGCCTCAGGGGTCGGTGCTCTCCCCCCTGCTATTTAACATCTACATGAAACCGCTGGGCGAGATCATCCAAGGACATGGGGTGAGGTATCATCAATATGCGGATGATACCCAGCTTTACATCTCCACCCCATGCCCAGTCAACGAAGCGGTGGAAGTAATGTGCCGGTGCCTGGAGGCTGTTGGGGCCTGGATGGGTGTCAACAGACTCAAGCTCAACCCGGATAAGACGGAGTGGCTGTGGGTTTTGCCTCCCAAGGACAACTCCATCTGTCCGTCCATTACCCTGGGGGGGGGGAATTATTGACCCCCTCAGAGAGGGTCCGCAACTTGGGCGTCCTCCTCGATCCACAGCTCACATTAGAACAACATCTCTCAGCTGTGGCGTGGGGGGCGTTTGCCCAGGTTCGCCTGGTGCACCAGTTGCGGCCCTATCTGGACCGGGACTCATTGCTCACAGTCACTCATGCCCTCATCACCTCGAGGTTCGACTACTGTAATGCTCTCTACATGGGGCTACCTTTGAAAAGTGTTCGGAAACTTCAGATCGTGCAAAATGCAGCTGCGAGAGCAGTCATGGGCTTACCTAGGTATGCCCACGTTTCTCCATCACTCCGCAGTCTGCATTGGCTGCCGATCAGTTTCCGGTCACAATTCAAAGTGTTGGTTATGACCTTTAAAGCCCTTCATGGCACTGGACCAGAATATCTCCGAGACCGCCTCCTGCCGCACGAATCCCAGCGACCAATTAGGTCCCACAGAGTGGGCCTTCTCCGGGTCCCGTCAACTAAGCAATGTCGGTTGGCGGGCCCCAGGGGAAGAGCCTTCTCTGTGGCGGCACCGGCCCTCTGGAACCAACTCCCCCCGGAGATTAGAACTGCCCCTACTCTTCCTGCCTTCCGTAAACTTCTTAAAACCCACCTTTGCCGTCAGGCATGGGGGAATTGAAACATCTCCCCCTGGGCACGTTTAATTTATATATGGTATGCTTGTGTGTGTGTCTGTTAGTATATGGGGTTTTTAAATCTTTAAAATTTTAAATTGTTTGATTACTTATGATTTGTTTTTACATGTTGTGAGCCGCCCCGAGTCTTCGGAGAGGGGCGGCATACAAATCCAAGTAATAAATAAATAATAAATAAATAAATAATAATAATAATAATAATAATAATAATAATAAGCCCGAAAAAGTGGTCGAAAATGAGCAAGCAAAACTACTGTGGGACTTCCGACTTCAGACTGACCGAATTCTGAAGCATAACACACCAGACATTGCGATCGTGGAGAAAAAGAAAGTATGGATCATCGACATCGCAATCCTAGGAGACAGCAGAATTGAGGAGAAGCAGCTAGAGAAATTAGTGAAATACGAAGATCTAAAAATCGAGCTGCAACGACTCTGGCATAAGCCCGTGAAAGTGGTCCCAGTGGTACTTGGCACACTGGGCGCAGTACCAAAGGATCGCAGCGGACATTTGAAAACCATTGGAACTGACAAAATCTCCATCTGTCAATTGCAAAAGGCCGCTTTACTGGGATCCGCAAACATAATCCGCCGCTACATCACGCAGTCCTAGGTGCTTGGGAAGCGCACGACTGGTGATGAAATACAAAATCCAGCATAGTGATCTCGTTTGCTGTGTTGTACTGACATAATAATAATAATAATAATAATAATAATAATAATAATAATAATAATAATAAATAGAATGTGCAGAAATAGACAGATTAAAGCTTACAAATAAGGAAAAAGAAGGAAGTGAATATTTCTTCTCACTTACTTTACCAATGGTTAGATAATAAAAACAGAAGTTAGAAATATGGGGATATAAAAAGGAATAATGTCATAAAGGAGATTTGTTAAAGTAGACAAGTAAGATATTATCATTACAGTGATCCCTCGAGTTTCGCGATCTCGATCTTCGCGAAACGCTATATCGCGATTTTTCCACCCGATGACGTCACTCTCTTCCTTCCTTTCTCATCTTTCTTTCTCTCTCTCTCTTTCTCTATCTTGCTTCTTCCTCTCTCACACTCTCTTCCTCCCTCTCTCATCTCTTTCTTTCCTTCTCTCTCTTTCTCTATCTCTCCCCCTCTTGCTGGCGGGTGGCGGGCGGGCGAGCGGGGGCATCAGCGAGGAAGACCCAGGGAAGGTTCCTTCGGCCGCCCAGCAGCTGATCTGCTGGGCGGCCGCAGCAGCAGCTGATCTGCTGGGCGGCCGCAGCAGCAGCGAGCAGACGAAGATCGGGGTTTCCCCGCCGCCCACGCAAAGGGGAAACCCCGATCTTCGTCTGCTCGCTGCTGCTGCGCTGCCGAGCAGATCAGCTGCTTGGCGGCCGAAGGAACCTTCCCTGGGTCTTCCCCGCTGCCCACGCAAACTCCACCATCTGCGCATGCGCGGCCATGAAAAAAAGTGCGCGCATGCGCAGATGGTGTTTTTACTTCCGCAACCCTACATTGCGAAAAATCGATTATCGCGAGGGGTCTTGGAACGGAACCCTCGCAATAATCGAGAGATCACTGTATTATATAATTAATATTATTGGGATGGATATTATTGTAAACATTTTGATTATAATTTCCTAAAAATAATTGCACCCAGACAACACACTCTTTGATTGAAATTGAATATTATGTGTTAAATAAAACAAATGAAAAAGAAAAAAGAATGAAAAAACTTTTCAGAGTAGAAAGTGTGACATATGTTGATAAATATTTAAAGTCTAGAAAATGTATTGCTCATTTGAATGTAATGCCAAAAAAGCCTGAAGTATATAGATTTAGTCTCTAAGCTTCCACAAAACTATTATTTTGATGGAATGATGTAATTATTTGCAAATTACTAACTCTGCTTTGGGTTATATCTACTTTCTAGTCTTTTGGTTCATATGCCTTATTTAAATAATACCAGAATAAACACAAGGATATAAAATTGTGGAGGTTGTATTTCCTGTCCTATACATAAAGTGCTTTATTAATAGCATACTTTTAAATTTAGCTTAATTTATTGTCTTTCTTTTTTACCTGTGGATGTTCTACTGCAGGGGTTTCAAACTTAAGGCCCGGGGACCAGATCTGGCCTGTAGGTCTGGCCTGTAGGTCTGCCCTAGAAACTGCAAAAGACTGGCCCGCAGTGCCTCTGCCAGCAAAAACGGTGCCTGGGAGGACTAGGTGGGCCCTCCCATGTTCGATTTTCAGCTACGACAGCTTCCTACTGCCCTGTACCAGCAAAAACAGAGCTCAGTTTTCACTGGAAGAGGAGGGCAGGAGGCCGTTTTCACTGGCAGAGTGCTTGGGACACCACAGACGCCGCCGACACAAATGACGGCAAGCTGGCCATCCTTACCCCGGTCATGCTCACCCTGGCTAGCAAGATCAAACTCAATCCTGATGTAGTTTGCAATGAAATCAACTTTGACACCCCTGTTCTACTGTATATAGTCCCGACAATTTAACCATCCTGTGGCATCTATTATAAAAATCACCTTATAAGCAAAACAGATTTAGGCATTTCTTTTGCCACTGAAATAATTTTACTACTTTACATTACACATAAACTGCTGAACATTATTGAATAGCAGAACAATATTACATAACCTTGTGCTATAGAAGTGTGTTCCCAAGATGGCTTTTCCTGTGAAGCAAGACAACCCAGACTTTCCATACTCTTAGGTTCGGAACAGTGCTTGCACCTAGCATTTGAAACAAAACATTAATTAAAAATAATCATAACTCATAGATTCAGCTGGTCTCATCCTCATGCTAATTGATAGGAAATTTCTTGCTGCTTTAAATACAGGTTTTTCTTTTAATAAAGCACCAGAAAATAATGGGAATTTTTAATAAATCATTGCCCACAAAATATATTATTTGGCATACAAGCTAAAGGAACATGCAGAGAATTGGACATTGAGGTGTTCCTAAAAATCTTTTATTCTACTTTTTATTCTTTCTGACTTTTAATATCTCAATTCTGCTGTGATTTTTAAACTTTTTAATGATTACTTTTACTTTCTGTTATTGCTTTAATGTTTGTTTTCCTGATTTTATTTTGAATTTTTGTATTGCATTTTATGAATGCTGTTAATGAAGTTTATTCATTGTTTACATTTATTAAATTAAATTATAATTTTTAATCGTAAACTACAGTATTAGAAACATAGAAGACTGACGGCAGAAAAAGACCTCATGGTCCATCTAGTCTGCCCTTATACTATTTCCTGTGTTTTATCTTAGGATGGATATATGTTTATCCCAGGCATGTTTAAATTCAGTTACTGTGGATTTACCAACCACGTCTGCTGGAAGTTTGTTCCAAGGATCTACTACTCTTTCAGTGAAATAATATTTTCTCACGTTGCTTTTGATCTTTCCCCCAACTAACTTCAGATTGTGTCCCCTTGTTCTTGTGTTCATTTTCCTATTAAAAACACTTCCCTCCTGAACCTTATTTAACCCTTTGACATATTTAAATGTTCCGACCATGTCCCCCCTTTTCCTTCTGTCCTCCAGACTATACAGATTGAGTTCATTAAGTCTTTCCTGATACGTTTTATGCTTAAGACCTTCCACCATTCTTGCAGCCCGTCTTTGGACCCGTTCAATTTTGTCAATATCTTTTTGATAATTTTAAACAGGGAACAATAAAAAAGACCACATACACACACACGCGCGGCGGGGAGGGGGAGAGGTCCTTTTAAGTGTACATTTAAAGTATGTGCTTTGCAAAACTTAAGAATGCCCATACTACTTTGAAAC
Source organism: Erythrolamprus reginae (assembly GCF_031021105.1). Classification (NCBI taxonomy): domain Eukaryota; kingdom Metazoa; phylum Chordata; class Lepidosauria; order Squamata; family Dipsadidae; genus Erythrolamprus; species Erythrolamprus reginae. The sequence goes on along the minus strand of NC_091955.1, from coordinate 26,832,229 downwards.
TGCTCGAATTCATCTAATCTCAGAAGCTTTAGAAGGTTAGAAACAGGGTCAGACCTGGTTAGTATTTGTTCTTCGGGAATCCTGGGTACTGCACTTTGGTGGTTAAGATACCAGACTAGAAACTGGGAGATCATGAATGCTTTAGACCAGGAGCATCAAACTCAAGGCCTGGGATGTACCACGAGGCTTACCTGGAAACAGAGAAAGGCTAGCCACTTCAGAAGGGTCAAAGGAGTGCCTCCTCTGCCAAATCTTAGGGCAGACAGGAGTGAAAGGAGACAGATGTAATGGAGGAAGCAGTCTCATCTCTCCTAAAGAGTTGCATCAGCTGGCAAATATTCATCTCTCCTAAGGAGTTGCATAGGCTGCACATGGATCAGAGTGATGCTGAGAACAACTCTTCCATTTTGGATCACGTTTGCTCAGCCCCTATGTACCTAGCCTTGGAATCCTTGACTGTTTTGAGACTGTCTTGTGGATCTTAGAATTGGCTTTTGGCTTGTGGGATTTGTATTTTTGGACCATGGAGTTGTCTTTGCTGGACTTGTTTTTTTCCTGACTTTGAGAAATTGGATTCACTGCGTCTCACTCAGATTCCTGTTCTGGGAATTACTATTCAGTGCTGGTGATACCTTAATAAAGCCTTTAAGCCTTTGTGGGGTTTGCCTGTGCGAAAGGGCCAAAACAAGTAAAAGATTTCTAAAAAAAACCTTGCAGGAAAACTACAGAGACTAGTTTAGGTGGATGCCAGGAGCCAACAGTGACTTGAAGTATGAAAAAAAAAATCAGACTAATCTTATCTCATGTTTTCAAAGAATAATAGATTGCTAGAATACTGTAATAAATGTTCTTGATTTAACGAAGCAAAGCCATCTATGATATTCATATTTAGGAGAGGCAAAATTGTCTGTCCATCCATCCATTTGCAGACTGCATTAGTTTTGGGATACTGTCAGTGAATGATACTGGGATAGTTAATTCCTTTTGAAAGTCTACAAACCTATTGGACGTAAAATTGGTTTGACCACTATATTTGATCACACTAAGTCACTTGGAAACATTATAGCTCCAATGGGAAAATCATTCTCTTTTACCATTTTATTATATAATCTTTTCTATAGCTAACATGAAATGGATGATAGGACTGTAATAGAAACACATAATCCATAAAGTTTCAGCTACATTTTTGTTCATTTTATTATGTGTCAACAAGTCACTGTCTATTATTGACCAATAGATAATTTTCTACAATCATTTTGTTCAACTATAGAATAAATTAAATTGAACTTTGTAGCCTGAGCTATTAGTTACAGTTAATTATTTGCTCAATTTATTTATAATATAGCTTCTAAAACATTTCATACGTGCAGATCAGAGGTTAACCATCAAAATTTAATTAAGTGAACAAAGATAAATATGTATACATATATTGCTTTATGCTTATGTTTCAATTTACCCATAATACTGCATACTTTCTTCCCAAAAATATGGAACTGAAAGATCCAATAGTGCAAGTGAATCTTCTTTGGATGTCACTGGTATAATTCCTTTAAATTTGCTTGTGAACTTCAAGATTTCATTTAGAGTCCCTCCTATAATTTTTTTTTAAAAAAATATTATTTAAATAGTTTTATATTCACTGTATTACCACATTCATCTCTGGGCATCTGTATCTGTGGCTTGTGGAAACAAATGTAGATGTCACATGATTAATATAAGATGAGGTATACAAATATTTCATAGCTACACCAATTGTCAAATGTTAAACTAAAGGCAGACTGTTTAGAATTCAACTCAGATTTTTTTTTCCAATGTTTAAAATAATAATAATAAAAAAACTCAGCAGCATCACACAAAGTGTTCCTAACCACAACCGTCACCTATTATCGTCTGCTATGGATTAATTTAGATTCCCATACATTGAATTCAAATAAATAACAACTGAGCTACATGCAATTGACTCTAAATCTCCAAATTCCAAATGATTTCCCACAGAGGTCTATGAAATATGGACCACTGTGGGAACAGACTGGTAATGGCTATATTATACCATTTTCTTGACAAGTTGAGGAGATAATTAATATTGCTGGAGTGTGTTCAGCTGGATGCATTAGAAATCCCAGCAGAATCCAAATGGGCATATTCCCCTGTCTATCTTCCAATATATAATGTCAAACTTGTTTATATTACAACATACTTGATTTCCCCACAAATGTTAGTCACTTCTGTAATGTTAAATATGGTATTTAAAAAGCTGTCATAAAAGTTGAATGACACATTTTAGCAGGAAATTTCCTTCCACTGCCATACGCATAACCATTTTACTTGGATAGTTGCATTTCTTTTAATGATCAATATATTTATTTGCATTTGTTTATTTCCTCCAATTTATATCCTGGAGATTCTGACCAGACTACAGAGAAAGCAATGCCAAATAGGATTAAAAAAAATAAAAATAAAAATATTCAAAAGTCAGACCAAGCCAGCACGTCTATATCTCAGAGATGGTGTGATCCTGTAGACTGTGCCTAAATTCCTTCCAGAAGTGTTAGGGTTTATATGCTCCTATAAAATGAAATATATTACAAGGCCTTTGCTTTAGGTATGAGTACAATTTTATCTTTGTGAAAATACTGACATCCAGAGGATGCTTAAATTAAAAGTATGCTTGCAGTAAGAAAGGCATTGCATCTCACATTTTAATCAGCTGGAAGACGGATTGATTGCAGATTTCAATTACACACACACATAACTGACATTATACTATATATAATTATATAATATGTATCATATATATTATAGTTCAGTGTGTGTGTATATATGCAGTATACAGTATATAACATATACGGTATGCTATATATATTGTATAACTGTATATTAAGCAGTATGTATGTGTGTGTGTATACATACACACATACATACTGCTTAATATACAGTTATACAATATATATAGCATACCGTATATGTTATATATACTGCATAATTGAAAATATTGTTAAAATTTCTGATTATTTTTGTTATTATTGCAAGTTCTTCTTCATATCCTTATTTTCCTTGTTCTAATTCTTCTTCTTTTTATGATTATTTTTTCTATCCTAAAGAGTTAGGTCAAAAATAACTGCATCTGAAAAAATAGTAAGATAAGATTTTGAAAATTGGAAGCCAAAGAAAACTAGATGGAACTAAAAATTACAAAAAAGAAAAAAAAGAAAAGAAAAAAGGAGCAATTTTGTTTTACAATTTTACTAAATTTATTTATTAAATGTTTATGCTGTCCATTTCCCCTACAAGGTGACTCGCAGTGAGAGGCAGAATTACAGAAGACACAACTAGAGAATTCAGAATATTCTAATTTTAAAGAATGTACCTTTTAAAAAAACAAAAAAAACCAGATCTCAAAACAATTTAGTCAACAGAACTTCAGCTTCTATGGAGAAACTGTCTCTAAGATGTAAGGAAAGAGGAATACATTCTATCTAGTAAGATTGAGACTGAGTTGAAACTGGGTCTATATGTGACAGGCTAAAAGAATGTCATGTAAAAAGATGTTATGTGGACATCCAAAAACAAAAAAGCCTGATGTCTTAATAATTAAAAGGAATACACCAACAATAAATCAAAAGTTACCTGGATAATTTCCCTATACTAGATTTGCTAAAGAGGTTCATTAAAGTTTTGAAAAACCTTATAAGAAAAATAAAAAGTAATCAAGTTCTATGATGTTATTTGAATGGATTAAATATTAAGATTGTTAGAAGTAAAAGAAAAATGAAGCCAGATTATTTCATCAAAAATAAAACCGATATGCTATCGTCTCTGAAATGATAAGAGTGGAATGGACTTTAATGGATTTTTGTTGACACCAGAGCTGAAATGACCATGCTTTATGAATTTCTTTATAGATAACATGGGAAGATGACATTATTTCTTGCTTTTTAAGAGGTGATAAATTACTAAAATTGTTTATACTTGCTGTGAAGTGGAAAGTCACTTCTATATTATTTCTTTTGTCCATAGCCACATTCTTACTTTTCCATTTCTCTTTTCCCCCTTTTTTTTCTTTCTTTTTTGCATCTACTTGTTATTTTATCCTATTTTAGTTTTCATTTAGCAACTGCTCAGTTACGACGGTGATGAAAAAGTAACTGGTAGTCCTTTCGTTTATGACTTGCAGGTGTGTAAAGCAAAAGTAAACCTGAAGTAAGATCATAAGCACAGTTGCAGTTTTATTTAGTAAATAAACAAGTTGTTGGTCCCAACTATAGTCACTAAACAAGACTACCTGTATAGGATAGTATCTCAAATACACTGAATTCTAATTTTAATGGATCATTAAATGTAGGGGAGAGGGTTATGATTCCCAAATCTGATAAATAGGAAAATACATAAATGCAACTATTGATATAATTTGCAGAATATCATTATGCAAACAAAATACAAAATATTATTTGCATAATGAGATTATGAAAATTATATACATTCTCATGGCTGTAATAATATGGACAAAATTTAATCTGCAGACTTGGTTATTTTGAGGATACATCTGTATAGAATGTGGTCCATTGCATCTGATGAAATTTGCTATATCTACTATATATCATTAGTTATGGACACAGTTGAAAATGAGGTTTTCTTAAAAATGAGAAAAAGAGAGGCACCACAAAGACTTAAGCATAAAAGCTTACAGAACGGGTATATTAATTTTCCATGTTTTCAAGAATCTGTATGAGTTTATAATTCCAAAACAACACAGGAAATAAACAAGTGGGACCCTGTCTGCTTATGTAATAAGAACTAAAAACATGTGTATGTACTGCTAATGTATAGAACAATTATTCTCTCAATTTTGTTGGCTTATTAGAGATATACAGTGATACCTTGTCTTACAAACTTAATTGGTTCCGGGATGAGGTTCTTAAGATGAAAAGTTTGTAAGACGAAACAATGTTTCCCATAGGAATCAATGGAAAAGCGATTAATGCGTGCAAGCCCAAAATTCACCCCTTTTGCCAGCCGAAGTGCCCGTTTTTGTGCTGCTGGGATTCCCCTGAGGTTCCCCTCCATAGGAAACCCCACCTCTGGACTTCCGTATTTTTGTGATGCTGCAGGGGAATCCCAACAGCGAAAAAACGAGCGCTTCGCTGGCAACGGAAGTCCGGAGGTGGGGTTTCCCAGTGAAGGGAGCATCAGTGAAATTGCAGCATCGCAAAAACACCAAAGTCCTCGAAACCCCACTTCCGGACCTCTGTATTTTTGCGATGCTGCGATTTCACTGAGGTTCCCCTCGCTGTGAAACCCCACCTGCGGACTTCCGTTGCCAGCGAAGTGCCCGTTTTTGCGCTGCTGGGATTCCCATGCTGGGATTCCTGTGCAGCATCGCAAAAACACGGAAGTCCAGAGGTGGTGTTTCTCATAGAGGGGAGCCTCAGGGGAATCCCAGCAGTGCAAAAACAGGTGCTTCGCTGGCAACGGGAGTCTGGAGGTGGTGCATCCCAGCGGTAGCGGTGGGTTTGTAAGGTGAAAATAGTTTGAAAGAAGAGGCAAAAAAATCTTAAACCCCAGGTTTGTATCTCGAAAAGTTTGTATGTCGAGGTGTTTGTAAGACGAGGTATCACTGTATAAGGCAAACAGTTGATATGGAAATGTTTTAGCATTAGAGATTATTACAAAGAGCAATGAAATGTACACAGTTAATTAACTAACCTTCTAGGAAAACTAAAGTGTCTTCTGGGTCTTGAAGTAGCTCTTTGTGTGACGCAAAATGAACAGCTACCCGCCGCTGTTCCTGATTTTCAGCCGGCCACACAACAGAATTGCAGAACGAGATGCTTTGCAAGTTTGAATCTGAACATATCACTGAAGCTTCTCGTAAAATTGAATCAAGTTCAGTCTCGTCTGGGATTTCTTTCCTGAAACAATTACAGCCTGAATTGAACCCCAGAAATGTGCTTAAGGTAACTTTTCAATAAATACAGTATGAATAGAATAGAATATACTTTATTGGTCAAGTGTGATTAAATATACAAGGCATTTCTTTCTGGTGCGTAAGATCTCATTGTATATCCAAGCAACAAAGTGATAAATCATTAGATATGGTCAAAAACCTGTAACGTAGATAATTCAACATTTTCACATGCATGTTGGAGAGGCTGCACATTTTAAGGCCTTGATGTGTTACAGTGTCACCTTGCAGCAAGATATTACGCAAAATTAATAAACAATAAATGTAACAAAAACTAGGAAGACTAAATCTCCATAAAACATTCAAGGTTGATTAAAAACAGAAAAATGTTCACAATTGCTTAATGCAAGGATCGACAAACCCAGGCGCCTGGTCGCCAGTGGCGCCTAGAAAATGTTGTCTGGCGCCTAGAAAATGTTGCCTGCTGTACTGTATGTATACAGCAGTGTTTTTCACGAGGTGGCTCCTGCAAGTGGGAGCTCCAGGGCTGAGGCTTCAGCCCTGGAGCTCCCACTTGCAGAAGCCGCCCCCCGGCTATTGCCCGCCGCCGCCGCTACCCGCGCACCCCAAAATACCCCCCCTGCGTGCCCTTTTCCATGGGCGCGCAGTCCCCATTCCCCTGCCTGCCTGGGGGGGGGGGCGGGGGCGGGGAGGCGCCGGCAGTAGAAGGCGCAGCCCCCGCCCGCCCGATCCGCTCCCTCTCCTCCTCTTCCGCTGAAAGAAACGCGCGGAAGCTGCCTTTTGACTCCGATGCTTTGCTGCTCGTGGGGGGGGGGGGTTGGCGGTGCCCCCGCCCGCCCGATCCGCTGCCTCTCCTCTTCCGCGGAAAGGCAAAGGGCGCGCCCCGCCGCTTAGGCTTTTGCTGCTTCTGGAGGGGTGGGCGCCGATCCCCCCCCCTTCCAGGAGCAGCAAAAGCCTAAGCGACGGGGCGCGCTTTTTGCCTTTTGACTCCGATGCTTTGCTGCTCGGGGGGGGGGGGGGGGGTTGGCGGTGCCCCCGCCCGCCCTATCCGCTGCCTCTCCTCTTCCGCGGAAAGGCAAATGGCGCGCCCCGCGTCTTAGGCTTTTGCTGCTTCTGGAGGGGTGGGCGCCGATCCCCCCCCCCTTCCAGGAGCAGCAAAAGCCTAAGCGACGGGGCGCGCTTTTTGCCTTTTGACTCCGATGCTTTGCTGCTCGTGGGGGGGGGGGGGGTTTGGCGGTGCCGATGCCAAATGCTTTCCCTCCGTGGTGGGGGGTGCAGGGCAGGCGCAGTCAGCCCCAGGAAACAAAGATGGAATGAGAGAAAGGAAAGAGAGAGAAAGGGAGGGAGAGAAAGAAAAAGTGAGAGATAGAAAGGATAGAGAGAAAGGGAATGAGAGAAAGGAAAGAGAGAGAAAGAGAGGGGGAGAAGGAAAGAGTGAGAGATAGAAAGGATAGAGAGAAAGAGGGAATGGAAAGAGAGAGAAAGGGAGGGAGAGAAGGAAAGAGTGAGAGATAGAAAGGATAGAGAGAAAGAGGGAATGAGAGAAAGGAAAGAGAGAGAGAGAGAGAAAATAAGAGAGAGAGAGCAACAGAGAGAGAAAGAACAAGAGAGAGAAAGCATGAGAGAGAGAAAGAACAAGAGAGAGAGAGAAAATAAGAGAACAAGAGAGAGAAAAAGATAGCAAGAGAGAGAGAAAGCAAGACAGATAGGGAGAGGAAAGGAGAGTGAGAGAAATGAGAACAAAAAGGGGAGAAAAAAGGAGAAATGAGAAAATGATTGAGGCAGAGAATGAGAGGAGAGTGAAACAAAAGAGAGAGAGAGGTGATTCTTGAAGCATATGGTAAAAAGCACCCAAATAATAAGAAAACCCCCCCAGCCCACACCTGTTTTTGAAAAGGATAAAAGAGAAAAAAACCCCAGCCCTCAACTGGTTTTGGAAATGGTTGGAGTGTGTATACATACACACACATAAGGGGGGGAGAGAGACAGGGATGGAAAAAGAGGAGAAGTGAGAGGGAGAAGGAATGAGGGAAAAAGGGAGGAAGAGAGAGAAATGAGAAACACGAGAGAGAAAAGGGGGAAAGACAGGAGAAGTACCCAGAAATGAGACAGTGGTATAAATTTCAGGAGGGATGATTGATGATTGACTGTATTTATAAGGGGATGTTACATGGGATTGTATATATGAGGGGGTTATTTATGTATGTATGTATGTATGTATGTATGTATGTATGTATGTATTTATTTATTATTTATTTATTTATTAGATTTGTGTCATTTTGGTTGGTGGTGTGCCCCAGGATTTTGTAAATGTAAAAAATGTGCCGCGGCTCAAAAAAGGTTGAAAATCACTGGTATACAGTATATTTTTCCCGCCTTGTGTTTACGCCCAGAAATGGTACATCTTGGCTTCCGTAGCTCCGCCCATCAACCTCGGAGCGAGCTGCTTTCCCAGCGTCCCCTGCGCTTGCGTGCGTCTCTCCCTCCCCCCCTTGCCTCCATTCCGCCTCCTACTCGAACCCCTTCACTCCCCCCCACCGCACACAGACGCTCCGATCTTGGCCGCTCACCCGCCTTCGGAGAGAAGCGGAAGCCCCTCCCCTCCCGGCGTGAGGTTTTGTTCATTCCTCCTCCGGCCGCGTGCGCGGTGACTTCCGACCAGTAACCCCTCCTCCCCCCTCCCCCCCTCACCCGCGTCCCCGGCCCGGTCTCCCTTTCCTTCTTCTCTGTTTCGGTTTCTGACTAACGGTCTCCCCTCGGATCCCGACGGGAGTACAGCAGAGCCGGCTCGGCGGAGCCAGGCCTGCGCCGGGGGGGAGGGGGTGAAAGCGATGTCAGGTGGAGACTCGGCAAAAAACCAAGTTTGCTTAAAAAAAATTCTGGCTCCTAAATTTTTTGGCTGGCTCCTAGATTCTGAACAACTTTGTCGACCCCTGGCTTAATGTTTGCGACAGTATATTAATACAAATGGATAGGTCACTTTGTACTGGGCAAAAAATAACCTCACACTATTTATACCCATAAAGTACTCCCTGGTATCTGATAGGACCATTGCACAGCTGATCCCTGGAGGGCCATTTTCGCTGCCCTTATCCAACTGTATACACTTCTCAAAAAATAAAGAGAACACTTAAACAACTAAATATAATTCCAAGTAAATCAAACTTCTGTGAAATCAAACTGTCCACTTAGGAAGCAATACAATCAATTTCACATGTCAACACATTCAACTCTGTACAGAACGAAGTATTCAATTAGAATATTTCATTCATTCAGATCTAGGAACTGTTCTTTGAGTGTTCCCTTTATTTTTTGAGTAGTTTATATAAGACAGGGTCTTATTTTGGGGAAAACATGGTAGTATTTAGAGGCTTTTTTGCAGAAAATTTGAAAAACCTGGATTCCCCTACCCCTTACTTCTTATCTAGCCTGCAATCTTGGTATTGTTAGGTATTATCAAATTTGGGTATTAACAGGTGCAATCTTCTTAGCTTTTGAGGTTAGACTAGGTCAGCCAAATGCAGCTAAAGTTAGAAACATAAAAACATAGAAGACTGACGGCAGAAAAAAACCTCATGATCCATCTAGTCTGCCCTTATACTATTTTTTGTATTTTATCTTAGGATGGATATATGTTTATCCCAGGCATGTTTAAATTCAGTTACTGTAGATTTACCAACCACATCTGCTGGAAGTTTGTTCCAAGGATCTACTACTCTTTCAGTAAAATAATATTTTCTCATGTTGCTTTTGATCTTTCCCCCAACTAACTTCAGATTGTGTCCCCTTGTTCTTGTGTTCACTTTCCTATTAAAAATACTTCCCTCCTGAACCTTATTTAACTCTTTGACATATTTAAATGTTTCGATCATGTCCCCCCTTTTCCTTCTGTCCTCCAGACTATACAGATTGAGTTCATTAAGTCTTTCCTGATATGTTTTATGCTTAAGACCTTCCACCATTCTTGTAGCCCGTCTTTGGACCCGTTCAATTTTGTCAATATCTTTTTGTAGGTGAGGTCTCCAGAACTGAACACAGTATTCCAAATGTGGTCTCACCAGTGCTCTATATAGCGGGATCACAATTTCCCTCTTCCTGCTTGTTATACCTCTAGATATGCAGCCAAGCATCCTACTTACTTTTCCTACCACCTGACAACACTGCTCACCCATTGAGACTGTCAGAAATCACTACCCCTAAATCCTTCTCTTCTGAAGTTTTTGCTAACACAAAACTGCCAATACAATACTCAGATTGAGGATTCCTTTTCCCCAAGTGCATTATTTTACATTTGGAAACATTAAACTGCAGTTTCCATTGCTTTGACCATTTATCTAGTAAAGCTAAATCATTTACCATATTACAGACGCCTCCAGGAATATCAACCCTATTGCACACTTTAGAATCATTGGCAAATAGGCAAACCTTCCCTACCAAACCTTCCCCTATGTCACTCACAAACATATTAAAAAGAATAGGACCCAGAACAGACCCTTGTGGCCCACCGCTTGTAACCTGTCTCTGCTCAGAATACTCGCCATTAACAATAACTCTCTGAAGTCTACGCTTCAGCCATCTGCAAATCCACTGAACTATCCAGGGACTAAGTCCAATCTTCACTAATTTATCTATCAGCTCTTTATGTGTAACCGTATCAAAGGCTTTGCTGAAGTCCAGACAGGCAATATCCACGGCACCACCTTCATCCAACACCTTTGTGACATAGTCAAAGAAATCAATGAGATTAGTCTGACATGATTTGCCTTCAGTAAAGCCATGCTGATTTGGGCCACCTGGTGCCATTTGGGTTCTTTTACTCTCTGGGTACACAGAACACTTTGGCATCTGGGCAGGTGGGCAGAGACTCAGGCTCCCTTGACGACCGACTCCCCGATGACATTTCACCCTTGCCTACCTATGGCATTTTCATTCTGCACTGTATTTGACTTTACAAGATATGATTTCATTCAAATTTTAACTTTTAGTGTTTTTACTGCAAAGCTTTGATTATGGCAGTTTGGAATCTTTAATAAATAAAATAACAATATTAACAATCAAACATTGAGTACCAAAATAAATGATTTATTTATTGTACAATTTATTAAAATGTACAATTTATTGTACATTTTAAATCGCAGGGGCTTAAATATATAATGTTATGCTATCCTGTAAGCAATAATTGTAACAGCTACAGCAATTTATCAGATATCCGTACTAATATTCATTGGCACTTGGATACTTACAATGATTTGCATTGAGGGCAATAAAGTTTTACAGACTGATAGAGTGTCTTAGGTTCAAATTTAAGCAGCCTAGCTCTGATGCGGTAGTTCTGAGGAATGCTGCTCATTCTGATAGTATTCAGCGTAGTTGTATCAAAGTGTTGGTTATCTGTTAATACTATAAAACAATAAAAACATAAAAAGCATTTGGACAAAAGTGAACAAATGCATGCATGAACATCATCAGTAATTCATTAAGCTCCTTTGCCCAATTTGTCATTTATTTATATTAATTGGTATTTCAAGTGTTTAAGTTGAAACTATATATATTACTTATATGTATATGTATATGTGTATGTGTCCTGTTCATCTATGCATGTATAGTAGCAACATCTTGGATTGAAGGTGTACAAACTTTTTTCCAGTGATTATTCATAAATCCACCTATTTAATTTCTGCACTCATCTTTTAATATATGGATATACTGTACCCCACATTTAAATAAATATTTTTTCTTAAAATATGCATGAGTTTTAGTATGTATATATGTATGTGTGTATGTGTATAAGCAAAGTATCAGTGCATCCAAGAATTTTGAAAACTGGTGGATAACTAGGTTTGTTTCACAATTTTACAGGCCAGGACAAAAGGCTTTCTTAGCCAAGCAAATAAATAAATACTTCCGTTCCTCCCCAACCCTCTATTTCCTGCCCTGTTACAGTTTGCTTATAAATTAATTAGTTTAGTCAAATTTATTTTTAATTTATAATTATTTTATAAAATAATAAAATAAATATAGTATTTATTAAACTACCCACAGTGATTTGTGTTGTTCCAGTTGATACATCCCATGCTATTCTAAAACATCCCTAAACCAACTATTCATTTTAGGCAGGAAGCCCTATTGTAAAAGAAGTTATCTTCTCATTCCAAAAGACACAGAATACCTAACGTTAAATTCTTACCTGTAACAGACAACTGCTGGCATCTTTCTACATCGGGTCCTACTTGGGGGAAGACAGGAAACGGGAAAATTATTTTCTTTTTTTCTATCCCAGCGACCAGTTAGGTCCCACAGAGTTGGCCTTATCCAGGTCCCGTCGACTAAACAATGCCGTCTGGTGGGACCCAGGGGAAGAGCCTTCTCTGTGGCGGCCCCGACCCTCTCGAACCAGCTCCCCCCAGAGATCAGGACTGCCCCCACCCTCCTTGCCTTTTGTAAGCTCCTTAAAACCCACCTCTGTCGTCAGGCATGGGGGAATTGAGATATCCTCTCCCCTTAGGCTTATAAAATTTATGCATGGTATGTCTGTGTGTATGATTGGTTTCTTAAATAAGGGTTTTTTAAATTAACTTAAATATTAGATTTGTTCATATTGTTTCACTATTGTTGTTAGCCGCCCCGAGTCTACGGAGAGGGGCGGCATACAAATCTAATAAATAAATAATAAACAAAAAGAAAAAGAAATATAACATACAGGGATGGAAATGTAGTGCGGTTAAGATAGCAGAGTTCAATTTTAATTTATAACACATATATAATAACGACACCAGGGCTTCATTTTCAGATTTGATTAATCCTCTTGTGCATGCAGATTTACCTATTCCAATTTTCGGAGGATATACAGATAGTCCTCAATTTATACCATAATTGGTTCCAAAATGTATGCTGTTAATTGAAACATTCCTTAAGTGAGTTTTGCCCTATTATATGACTTTTCTTGTCACATTTGCTAAGCGAATAACATGGTTATTAAGTGAATCTGGCTTCTCAATTGAATTTGCTATTAAGAAAGTTGGAAAAGGGGATCACATGGGCCTGGGATACTGCAAACGTTAGAAATATGAAACAGTTGTCAAACATCCAAATGGAAATCACGTGACTATAGGGATGCTGCAATAGACTTAAGTATGAAAAATGGTCACTTTTTCCAACGCCACTGTAAACTTCAAAAAGTAAGTCAAGGTCTACCTGTAAATGTAGTGTGAAATAAGTTTTCTAAATTTAAAGTTCTATCAATGTAGATTTTTGCATACATTGTGGGAATTCTAAATTATTTTTAAGATAGTAGTGCTAAATAAAAATTTAGAATGCATTACTTCATATTAATGTACCTATTCATTACAAAATGAAATACTGTTCTCTGTGAATAAATTTACAGTACAGTACCCAGTTTTTACTAAAATCTTCTAGCTTTTCTTATATCTTATTCTGCATTAAGAAATAGTGGTGGACTTAACCACATTATAAAAATAGGAATCTGTATTCTTCCAGATGTTATTGAATTTTATTTCCTAGTAATTTTTACATTGCTAGACAAGCTGGCTAGGACTTTTGCTCAGCAAAACTTTGAAGGAACAGGAACCGCCTGCTACCGCACGAATCCCAGCAACCGATAAGATCCCACAGAGTTGGCCTTCTCCAGGTCCCGTCGACTAAACAATGTCATTTGGCGGGCCTCAGGGGAAGAGCCTTCTCTGTGGCGGCCCCGGCCCTCTGGAATCAACTCCCCCCGGAAATTAGAACTGCCCCCACCCTTTTTGTCTTCCGTAAATTGCTCAAGACCCATCTATACTGCCAGGCATGAGGGAGTTGAGACACCTTTTCCCCCAGGCTTTTTATATTTTTATATTTATGTTTGGTATGTATGTGCTGTTTGCTTTTTAATAGGATAGGGTTTTATATGCTTCTTTTAATATTAGATTTGTTTCGCTATAATATTGTTTTATTACTATTGTGAGCCGCCACGAGTCTTCGGAGAGGGTCGGCATACAAATCTAATAAATTGAATTGAATTGAATTTCAATCCTATCCTGTAATTACTATCCCTGCCTGGAAAGGACTGGTGTGAGGAGGTGGTGACAGTAGTGATCCCCATAGCCTGGAACAGCTGACCAATGGTATTCCAGGCCAATCCAACGGCCAATCAGCTGCTTGTGCTAAATCAGGCTGTGCTGAAGCTGACCAGGCTGTATGTTGTTTGCTGCAAGGAGACAAACTGCTGGGAGGCAGAGACAGATTTTCCCCCCCTTTTTTTCCTCCCCAAAAGCTAGGTGGATCTTATAGTCTATGAAAATGATATATTTTATTTTTAAAAACTTACCTAAACTATAAGAATTTTCAGGTTCCGGGGAAGCTCTTTCTGGACTATCATTTAATAAAAGTTCGATATTGTCAAGAAATCTAACAATGAAAAAAAATATAATTCATGTAAATAAAGTTTATCTGACTTTTAAAAAAGGAAATTACGATTTTATTTAATCCCACTGCCTAATGATAAGTATGACAACACTTTAATATTAGCAGATATTGATTGTGCCATATTTTCCACACTTCTAAACAGCTGAGAGATGCAGCGCTTAAAAATCCTTTTACAGATCTCTGACTAAAACTAAGGATTTGATACTATTTAAACTAATTTCTTCTCAGAAGTTCTCTGGAGCTAAAATAGGAGTGTCCACAGAGCTGAGACTGAGTTGAAAAACTGGGGACTGTTACCAGGTAGGCACGTCTTTAGAATTCAACTCAGCCAATAGATCTACGAGACCAGAACAACCCATCCTGGACTCTCCAGTCGATACTATGGAGAACTGTGGATATCCTTCCATAACAGGGTGGGCAAAGATGGCTCTTTAATGCCTTGTGAACTTCATCTCCGAGAATTCCTGTGTCATGCAGCCACAATATGACAATACGGGTCATAAAAGAATAGCTAAAAATTCCTTACTCCCCACCAAAGGAAAAACAAATACAACAAAAACATAGAACGAATACAAGTTAGATGTTCTGCCTGAGTTCAAGTCTCTCTACTACTATCTACAAATTACTAACAATTTAACATACAACTATTCTTAATATACTCACCCACTGCCATAACATAACACTATAATTTAACAATATGTCGTTAAACTACATACGCCTGCTACACTGCAGGTACCACCCCCTTCCCTTTCCTCACCCAAACCCCATCCTATTTTATTTAACCATACTAAGATATCTTTAAGTAAATCTAGATACAAAACCATAAAACGTTAACTATTAAGTATAACATGAAAATGCAGTTGAATGTTTAAAAATTGATAAGTTATATATCTTTGTATCCCCCTTACTTTTTGTATCCCTATTCCCCCCCCCCCCTATTTTCTCTCTTTTCTTTTTTCAAAAAACCAATAAGGGGGACGTTTGCCCATGTTCGCCTGGTGCACCAGTTGTGGCCCTATCTGGACCGGGACTCATTGCTCACAGTCACTCATGCCCTCATCACCTCGAGGTTCGACTACTGTAATGCTCTCTACATGGGGCTACCTTTGAAAAGTGTTCGGAAACTTCAGATCGTGCAGAATGCAGCTGCGAGAGCAGTCATGGGCTTACCTATGTATGCCCATGTTTCGCCATCGCTCCGCAGTCTGCATTGGCTGCCGATCAATTTCCGGTCACAATTCAAAGTGTTGGTTATGACCTTTAAAGCCCTTCATGGCACTGGACCAGAATATCTCCGAGACCGCCTCCTGCCGCACGAATCCCAGCGACCGATTAGGTCCCACAGAGTGGGCCTTCGCCGGGTCCCGTCAACTAAACAATGTCGGTTGGCGGGCCCCAGGGGAAGAGCCTTCTCTGTGGCGGCCCCGACTCTCTGGAACCAACTCCCCCCAGAGATTAGAACTGCCCCTACTCTCCCTGCCTTCCGTAAACTCCTTAAAACCCACCTTTGCCATCAGGCATGGGGGAACTGAAACACCTCCCCCGGGCATGTACAATTTATGCATGGTATGTTTGTGTGTGTGCTTGTTAGTACATTGGGGTTCTTTTTAAACTTTTTAAAATATTTAAATTTATTTGGATTTGTTACGATTTGTTGTGTCTTGTTGTGAGCCGCCCCGAGTCCGCGGAGAGGGGCGGCATACAAATCTAAATAATAAATAAATAATAAATAAAAATAAATAAACTATTTTTTTTTTTTTTAAATAACAGTGTTTCCCAACCTTGGTGTCTTTGGGATGCCTGGACTTCAATTCGCTGGCTGGGGAATTCTGGGAGTTGAGGTCCAGGTGTCTTTGGGTTGCCAAGGTTGGGAAACACTGTCTTAGAAGATGTGTCATTGTAATTTATGGTTTCGTAATAAAATATTTCACTTTAAGGAATAAAAAAAAAAAAGAATCGCTGTTCCCCACCCGTTTCAGATCAACAAATTACAAATCTACACAAGTGTGTCTATACTGTGTGTGTGTGTTCATCACACACACACACACACACAAAGTGAGGGGGCTAGAGAGGGAGAGGAGCCTAGGTATTTTATACAATCATACAAATCTGAAACAATAGCTTTATCCTTGAAGAAGTATCTGAATAGTATTATTTTGTTATATGGAAATTTCCCCGAACAATTCATGATGTAGAGATTTGCTTACAGATATTGTCAAACTCCAAAACCCAAGAAAAGACATGCTGAGATTCTTCAAAGTGGGTTTCTTTATTGTCCCTTGCCTATAGACAGAAATCTTCCCAAACTAAAATAGAATACTTGCACCATAAACCATGTATTTTGGAAACTATTAAAGAGCCACCATTTTCACCGTCTTTCTCTCACACCAGCTATCTAAACTATGCTGCCTCTTGTCCTTTGGAACACCCTAACTCCCTTTCCTGGGAATATAGACATTCCACCACAGGCACCGAAGATTCACATCAGAGTTCATAAATAGCAGTAACATTTAGAATTCTAATCTTTGGTCAAAGAATTGGGGATGTTAATTTGAGGACGTTAAGATTTTTGGGATGGAATTAAAATGATAAGCCATGATTCTTAGAAACATAGAAGACTGACGGTAGAAAAAGACCTCATGGTCCATCTAGTCTGCCCTTATACTATTTCCTGTGTTTTATCTTAGGATGGATATATGTTTATCCCAGGCATGTTTAAATTCAGTCACTGTGGATTTACCAACCACGTCTGCTGGAAGTTTGTTCCAAGGATCTACTACTCTTTCAGTAAAATAATATTTCCTCACGTTCCTTTTGATCTTTCCCCCAACTAACTTCAGATTGTGTCCCCTTGTTCTTGTGTTCACTTTCCTATTAAAAACACTTCCCTCCTGAACCTTATTTAACCCTTGAACATATTTAAATGTTTTTATCATGTCCCCCCTTTTCCTTCTGTCCTCCAGACTATACAGATTGTGTTCATTAAGTCTTTCCTGATACGTTTTATGCTTAAGACCTTCCACCATTCTTGTAGCCCGTATTTGGACCCGTTCAATTTTGTCAATATCTTTTTTTGTAGGTGAGGTCTCCAGAACTGAACACAGTATTCCAAATGTGGTCTCACCAGCGCTCTATATAAGGGGATCGCAATCTCCCTCTTCCTGCTTATTATACCTCTAGCTATGCAGCCAAGCATCCTACTTGCTTTTCCTACCGCCCGACCACACTGCTCACCCATTTTGAGACTGTCAGAAATCACTACCCCTAAATCCTTCTCTTCTGAAGTTTTTGCTAGCACAGAACTGCCAATGCAATACTCAGATTGAGGATTCCTTTTCCCCATTCTTGAATTGATCAAGGCTGCTCCAATAATAGGAAATGACAGGCTGAGCAAACTGGCAGGTTTTCTCTCAAAACTTTAAATGTTATTTACTTACGACTTTAGTTCTATGACATCTGGATGGTTTACAGGCAGGACAGCAATCCCACGACCATGCCCGGTGCCTCCATGAAGAAGGAACTGCAATACCTCACGCCCGTTTTCAGAACTGTGGGGTTTCACATGCATGTTGTATATTGAAATGAACTGTCCAACCTTAAAATACATAGAAAAAAGAATTGGGTTATTGTTATCGACAAAATATGAGATTATGACAATGTATACTTTCTTGTAATTCAATAGTAATTTTTAACTTATTTATTTTATTTTTTTATTTATTCTTTGTCCAATATACAATACATATGGAAGAGAATAGACATTAAGTAATATATATGACGATAGAAAGTAAAAAGAAGAGAAGTAGATGGGAGGGAGAGAATATATATGATATATATATATATATATATATACACACACATATATATATATACATACATATATATACATATAATATATATATATATATATATATATATATATATATATATATATACAGAGAGATAGATAGATAGATAGATAGATAGATAGATAGATAGATAGATAGATAGATAGATAAGGAGAGAATATATATGACATATGAGATAAGGAAAGACAATTGGACAGGGGACGATAGGCACACCAATGCACTTATGTATGCCCCTTACTGGCCTCTTAGGAACCTGGAGAGGTCAATCGTGGAGAGTCTAAGGGAGAAGTGTTAAATGGTAAAATAATGGTTACTGAATGTAGATCTGGATAGAAAGGTAAGCTTTCCTGTCTAGAACTATACTAGAAAATTAAAGACATATTGAGTTACTAGGCATGCAGAATACTGGAATCTGATGCAACTCCAAATATAAAGAAAGCAAAGTGGATTTTTAAAAAAAACATATAATGGTGTAAGTTGATGGATGGATATCAGGAATTCTCTGTCAACAAAGAAACTGAAGGTGAAAGAAAGTTGGATATTTCAGCAACATAACAATCCAAAACATACCACACCTTCGAATCAACCATGAAGTATAGGAAAGAAAGAAAATGATTTTGGAATAGCTTTTTTAAAATAATAATAATAATAATAATAATAATAATAATAATAATAATAATAATAATAATTATTATTATTATTATTATTATTATTATTTAGATTTGTATGCCGCCCCTCTCCGAAGACTCAGGGCCATAGTTCCCTCTAAGCTGAGCAGTGAGCAATCGCTCACTTAAAAATCATCATCAACTCAGAGTTTTTCAAACCTGCCCAGAAGCCGAGAGGGAAAGAGTGAGAGGGAAGTAGAGAGAGAGGAAGAGAGGAAGAGAGAGAAACAGATAGAAAAAAGAGAGGAAGAAAAAGAGAAAGAAAAAGAATGGGAGTAAGGAAGAGAGAAAGAAAATCAAAATCTAGTTTGAAACTAGCTCAACTATTTAAGTGGCATTTTGATATTGATAGAGTTGCCCTATTATGAGCTCACTGTTATAGACACACAGTACAGTATTTTATTTTGAAATTCTCTGAGGCAAAACAGGGTGGGGTTTTTTATTTGTTTGTTTGTTTGTTTGTTTATTTATTTAATATTTCTGTGCCGCCCAGTCCCGAAGGGACTGCCGCTCAGACACTATACTTTTCCACCCACCCCCCCAAAAAATTGGAGGGAACACTGCTCAGGGCAGCTCACAACAGCAAAACAGTACAAATCCAATAGTTAAAAAAACAATTTAAAACTTTTAATATAAAAAACAATCATACATCTCAGGCAAACCATACATAAAACGGAAACAGCCCAGGGGAATCAATTTCCCCATACCTGACAACAAAGGTGTTTAAGGAGTTTGCGAAAGGCAAGGAGGGTGGGGGACAATCCTAATCTCTGAGGGGGAGTTGATTCCAGAGGGTTGGGGCCGCCACAGAAAAGGCTCTTCCCCTGGGTCCCGCCAGACGACACTGTTTCGTCAATGGGACCTGGAGAAGGCCAACTCTGTGGGACCTCTGTGGGATTCGTGCGGCAGAAGGCGGTCCCGGAGATAGTCTGGTCCGTTGCCATGAAGGGCTTTATAGGTCATAACCAACACTTTGAATTGTGTCCGGAAACTGATCGGCAACCAATGCAGACTGTGGAGTGTTGGTGTAACATGGGCATACCTGGGAAAGCCCATGATTGCTCTCGCAGCTGCATTCTGCATGATCTGGAGTTTCCGAACACTCTTCAAAGTTATCCCCATGTAGAAAGCTGTGGTCCTCCCACTGGAATAATATTGAGACTATATGGGAAGATCTTAGATGCACAATGCATGACCTAAGAATATTTTTGAGGTAAAAGAGGTAGTAAAACGTTTTTTTAAAAAAGCTCAAAACCCCCCCAGTTAACTGGCTGTAAGGAATGGTTGGAAACTATTGTTTCTGCAAAACAGGTATTGAAGTATTGACCAAAGGGGTATCTAAACTTTTGCACCAGTCGTTTTTGCACTTTTTAAAGTGTAAATTTAAAGCAAGTTAAATTTATAAGCAAGTCAACATAAGGAGTAAATATGGATTGCAGTTTTGGGAAAAATCTTTAACAGAGGTGTGTCAGGTGTTATGGAGCATAATTTGCTACACACGAGTGTCGTTTAGAAAATCAGCACTAAATCCCAGCAATGAGATAATATAAAACAAATGGACCATTCTTTAGAACTGAATAGAATTGAATTGAATGGAATAAAATAGAAATCTTTATTAGCCAAATGTGATTGGAATTTGTCTTTGGTGCATATGCTCTCAGTGTACATAAAAGAAAATATACATTTGTCAAGAATCACACATGGAAACATAGAAGACTGACGGCAGAAAAAGACCTCATGGTCCATCTAGTCTGCCCTTATACTATCATAGGATGGATATATGTTTATCCCAGGCATGTTTAAATTCAGTTACTGTGGATTTACCAACCACGTCTGCTGGAAGTTTGTTCCAAGGATCTACTACTCTTTCAGTGAAATAATATTTCCTCACGTTGCTTTTGATCTTTCCCCCAACTAACTTCAGATTGTGTCCCCTTGTTCTTGTGTTCATTTTCCTATTAAAAACACTTCCCTCCTGAACCTTATTTAACCCTTTAACATATCTAAATGTTTCAATCATGTCCCCCCTTTCCCTTCTGTCCTCCAGACTATACAGATTGAGTTCATTAAGTCTTTCCTGATACGTTTTATGCTTAAGACCTTCCACCATTCTTGTAGCCCATCTTTGGACCCGTTCAATTTTGTCAATATCTTTTTGTAGGTGAGGTCTCCAGAACTCCACTTAATTATTGCCATAGGGATCAAATAAGAAATCAGGAAACAATCAATATTAATGGAAATCTTAAGGATACAAGCAACAAGTTACAGCCGTACAGTCACACTTTAACCACAATTAATAGAAAAATGTTCTAGTGCACTGTCAGTATTTTCCAGGGGGTGGCAGCATTGCATACATTTACCTTTCAAGCTTGTGAACAGGAAATTCTAAGCAAAAGCCTGAACAAACTAGTTATTGAAATACTTCCATGTTTAAAAATTCATAACCGCTTAACTGCAACCCAAAAGACATGAATAGAAAATACTCCTGCATTAGAAAATCCTTGTAGGAAGACAAACACGTTCAGAATGTTCCTGGAACAAAAGCATATGTTCCCATTCATTTTTTTAGCATCAATGCCTTTGTTCATCTACTTCTTCAATTAATTCCCCTGCACAGTCAGTATTTTTACTCAGTCTTCACTTTCTTGTTCCATTTGCCAGTAAAGCAATCCTATTACAGGTACTCCTTGACTTGCAGCTATTCATTTAGTGACGGTTCAAAGTTACAACAGTGCTGAAAATAGTGACCAACTTGCAGCAGAATCAGGTATTGAGATTTGCCATTGATACTGAGACCATACAGTCAAAAACTCAGCCACAGTATTGGTAAAATAAATGTGGCAAAAATAATAATATTAATCACCTTAAGTAGCCTTGAAAATAGAATTCACTAATTCATTGTTCATTAAAAGCATCATCATACCATATAAATAAATAATTACTTGTGTTTTCTAAATTCAGAGAATTAGTGCTACGAATGGCACAATTTGATCTAAATCTAGTTAAGTACATAAATTTAAGTCTTTCAATCCATTAGAATAATCTCCTGGTTCCCAGTGTTAAAAATAAATATAAAGTTAAGCTGAAATAGCAGTTCATCTTAAATAGCATTTGATTAGCAATTTATCTAAATGATCCTTCTCACTCTCCATCCTCCCCACCGAATTATTATTAGGTTCAGAAAACCAACTTACTTTTCTATAGTTTGAAAAATGATTTAGTTAATTCCCAATCCACTTCTGAACCAAAAGATTTATTGTATATGTAACCATCTACTCAGGGGACTGTAATGAAAGCCCAGTATGCTCAGATCAGGTATTGTTGATAGTTGCAGAGTCCTGATATTGTGGGATCACCATTTATGAACTTCCCAGCCAGCTTCCAACAAGGAAACTCAAACAAGGTCGTAAAATTGTGTGTGACTCACTTCACAAGCAACTCGGTTAGCAGTGGTAATGCTGGTCGCAACTGTGATCATAATTCAAGAGCCACTTGTATCTATCTTTTATGACCTGTTGGTTACCAGTCCCTCCATCAGTCAAATCAGAGGAGGAAGTGGTGGCGTGGAAGTCAGCATCAAGGCAACCTGAGAGCTCTTAGGGGGAAGAGGGAACGGAGTTGGCAGAGAGAGAGAGAGAGAGAGAGAGAGGCAGAGCCTGGGCCGTCTGTCAGCCCTCAGATGGAAAGAGAGAGAGGCAGAACCTGGGCCGTCAACAGCCCCAGGTCTGGAGGTGGTTGATGAAGAAGAGAAACAGCTGGGTCCAGTGCCTGAAGTGTGGCTACGCAGAAGCTAGAGAAGAGAAAAGCAGTGAAAAGCCACGGGCCGATCCTGGGGAAGGAAGAGCTACTGATGCTAGTGGAGATAAAAGGCAGGGGCCGGAGATGAATAGATGTGGCAGACTATTTATTTTCTGACTGGCTGGCCTTTGCAGCCTGAGAGAGAAACTTTTTGCTGGGGCCACCGGCACTCCTAATAAAGGAATCTTTTGATTAGATTAGATTAGATTAGATTTATTGGATTTATATGCCGCCCCTCTCCGCAGACTCGGGGCGACTCACCACAATGACAAAACAGTACATAGTAACAAATCCAATACCCACCAATCCAATTACAATTTTAAGCTAAAAAATTCATAAAAACAACCCCAGAATATTAAAAAACAAGCACACAATCAATCCAACACCAAAACAACATGGGCAAGGGGGAGATGTTTCAGTTCCCCCATGCCTGACGGCAGAGGTGGGTTTTAAAGAGTTTGCGAAAGGCAAGGAGGGTGGGGGCAATCCTAATCTCAGGGGGGAGCTGGTTCCAGAGGGTCGGAGCCGCCACAGAGAAGGCTCTTCCCCTGGGTCCCGCCAGACAACATTGTTTAGTCGATGGGACCCGAAAAAGGCCAACTCTGTGGGACCGAACCGGTCGCTGGGATTCGTGTGGCATGAAGTGCCATGAAGGGCCTTATAGGTCATAACCAACACTTTGAATTGTGACCGGAAACTGATCGGCAACCAATGCAGACTGCAGAGTGTTGGAATAATATGGGCGCATACTTAGAGAAGCCCATAATTGCTCTCGCAACTGCATTCTGCACGATCTGAAGTTTCCGAACACTTTTCAAAGGTAGCCCCATGTAGAGAGCGTTACAGTAGTCGAACCTCGAGGTGATGAGGGCATGAGTGACTGTGAGCAATGACTCTTTTGAGTTCATGTCAGGAGTTTTGTTGGATTTGGGGAGCTTGGTCAGAACATTATCTCTGCTTCACTTGGCATGAATTTCTAAATGCTGACTCCTGAACATCAGAACTTTACACAGTGAGAACACAACCCCTTTCCATACATTTGCACAACTGAATCAATGTATTCAGGGTTAGCTTTTTATTTTGTCATAAAATGTATCAGCAAAAAAGATGAAGCCTACCTCCCATAGGTAAAACAAGCTGTTTTGCTGCATTTTAATTAGTAAGAATCCAAAGCAAATTAAGGCAGAATGGAAAATAAGGAGCCCTAACTTTGATTTATCTTCAGTGAACAAGGGCAAGACAATTATCTTTTCCCCTTAAAAAGTGGCACTGAAGAAAACAAATCCCAGTTTAACTTAAGGGTTATTTAGTGAAAATAACCTACAAATGTAAATTCCCAAACAACTGGAGCTCGTTTTCCATATGGCAGGTTGGAATCGGAGACATGGTTGGCATTAATTGGTATATGACTGCATTGCAGTGTGGATCATGTTCAACAATGCAAGTGAGAATGTGAAGGCCAAAAAGAAAATACAACTTTCTCCAGCTACATTAGAGACATACCAACAATGGTAAGTTAGAAAAGCTTTTTAACTCTGTAAAATACAGTCATGTGATCCAGGGATGCTGCAAACAGTGGTAAATGCAGCCATGTTGATAAGCATCTAAGTTTTGGTCATGTGATTGTAAAGGAGGGGAGGAGCACTATTGCAATTATGAATCAGAATTGTAAGTAATCTCAAGATAAGTCCATCACAACTTTGATTATTGCTAAACAATAGGTAGTAAGTGATGATTACCTGTACTACCCTAAACCTTAACAGTAGAGTGCAATTATAATACAATACCACTAGTTATATTCTTATTTAAGAGCTGAACTTAGTAATATTTCCTATATTAAAATAAAATTTCTAGCAAAATGTCAGTCTTTAATAAGGAATAAAGATTAAAATGTTTTCGTTCTACATTGCAGAACTCCCAAAAAGCTGTATGAATCATAAAATGAAATATTAAATTAGAAACTAATATTTATGAACAAATCACAAATTCATAGAAGTCTGTTTTTTAAAAAAAGTGCTACTTTTTTAAAAAAACTAAAAAACTCAATGAAATAGTATAATTTACAAGAAAGCTACAACTGTTTTTTTTAATTTGAGTTATAGTAGGGTAGGGGGAGGAGCACCATTGCAATTATGAATCAGAATTGTAAGTAATCTCAAGATAAGTCCATCACAACTTTGATTATTGCTAAACAATAGGTAGTAAGTGATGATTACCTGTAGTACCCTAAACCTTAACAGTAGAATACAATTACAGTGGTACCTCAAGATACGAACCCCTCGTCTTACGAACAACTCGAGATACGAACCCGGGGTTCAGAAAAAATTTGCCTCTTCTTACGAACTTTTTTCATGTTACGAACGCCAAACCCGAACTTCCGGGTTGGCTTCAGGAGGTTGCTCAGCCCCCCAGCCCGGCTGTCACCTTTTAAAACAGCCGTGCAGCTCCCCAGCAGTCTCCGAAAGCGGTTTGCTCTCCATGTGTCCTCAACCTTTCACGGAGGGTTTTCCACCTCTCCTCTTCCCAGTTTGCTCTCCATGTGTCCCCAACCTTTCACAGAGGGTTTTCCACCTCTCCTCTTCCCAGTTTGCTCTCCATGTGTCCCCAACCTTTCACGGAGGGTTTTCCACCTCTTGAAAGGTTGGGGACACATGGAGAGCAAACTGGGAAGAGGAGAGGTGGAAAACCCTCCGTGAAAGGTTGGGGACACATGGAGAGCAAACTGCCGGGGGTTTTTTGGTTGCACGGATTAATTGACTTTACATTGTTTCCTATGGGAAACAATGTTTCGTCTTACGAACCTTTCGTCTTACGAACCTCCTCCTTGCACCAATTAAGTTCGTATCATGAGGTATTACTGTATAATGCAATACCATTAGTTATATCCTTATTTAAGAGCTGACCTTAGTAATAATTCCTATATTAAAATAACATTCCTAGCAAAATGTCAGTCTTTAATAAGGAATAAAGATTAAAATGTTTTCTTTCTACATTGTAGAACTCCCAAAAAGCTGTATGAATCATAAAATGAAGTATTAAATTAGAAACTAATACATCACAAATTCATAGATGTCCGTTTTTTAAAAAAAGTGCTTCTTTTTAAAAAAAAACTAAAAAACTCAATGAAATAGTATAATTTACAAGAAAAGCTACAACCGTTTTTTTAAAATTTGAGTAATAGTAAAGAAACTGAAGACTT
The DNA here is from genome assembly GCF_031021105.1 of Erythrolamprus reginae. Classification (NCBI taxonomy): domain Eukaryota; kingdom Metazoa; phylum Chordata; class Lepidosauria; order Squamata; family Dipsadidae; genus Erythrolamprus; species Erythrolamprus reginae. Next base: position 26,806,372 of record NC_091955.1, on the reverse strand, counting down.
CATCTCCCTTCCAAATGTTCATAGTTATATTCCAAAAGATATTTCTTTAATTAAGAAACTCTTTCATAATAAATTAATTGAATTTTCTTTACTTGTGCCACCCTGGGAGATTTGGTTTGTTGGGACTAATCATGGCAATTACACAATTTACATAAATTCAATTAATTTAATTTAAATAAATATACACTTAGACTCACTTTTAGTATAAAACAACAACGTGAAGAGTTAAAACAGAACTAGAAAAAACATGAAGACAAAAAGTCAAGGAGTTAGTTCCCTTACCTTTAATAGTTTTGCCACATGCACATGATTATCATAAGCTACAACGTCCACAGTTAGGCATTTTAATTGACGGATAACATATTCATCTCCCTCTAGGTCATCTTCTCTAACAAGCACATTCCAAGTTGGTAAAGGGCATCTTGTGCCATCCCATACCTGCAGTGAAATAAAAAATACAGTGATACCTCGTCTTACAAATGCCTCGTCATACAAACTTTTCGAGATACAAACCCAAGGTCTAAGATTTTTTTGCCTCTTCTTACAAACGATTTGCACCTTACAAACCCACCACCGCCGCTGGGATGCCCCACCTCCGGACTTCCGTTGCCAGCGAAGCACCCATTTTTGCACTGCTGGGATTTCCCTGAGGCTCCCCTCCATGGGGAACCCCCCCTCCAGACTTCCGTATTTTTGTGATGCTGCAGGGGAATCCCAGCAGTGCAAAAACAGATGCTTCACTGGCAACAGAAGTCTGGAGGTGGAGTTTCTCAGCGAGGGGAGCCTCAGTGAAATCGCAGCATCGCAAAAACACAGTCCGGAGGTGGGGTTTCCCATGGAGGGGAGCCTCAGGGGAATCCCAGCAGCGCAAAAACGGGCGTTTCGGCTGGCAAAAGGGGTGAATTTTGGGTTTGCACGCATTAATTGCTTTTCCATTGATTCCTATGGGAAACATTGTTTCATCTTACAAACTTTTCATCTTAAGAACCTCATCCCGGAACCAATTAAGTTTGTAAGACAAGGTATCACTGTACTCTTTTGGGAATTTTAAAAAAATTGCACCAATAATATTTGAGCAAGGATTAAAAACTGCAATAAAGGATGGAAAATGTAAGCCTTAAAGGTGTGGTCAAGACTATAATTTTCCTAAGCTTCTTCTTCAAATACATTTTATTAAATTTCTTTAGGACCGTACTTCCTTATAAAAAACATTGTTTTGCAATCTTCCTCAAGAATAATTTAAAAGAACAAGGCAGAATATCAACTGTCAAACTAATCAACCTAAAACTAGGAAACAGTCTTGGGACATTTCAATTCCCAAAAGTAAATCTGTATTGGGTACACCAATAAAGAGAAAAGTAGGTTTTATTCTTGTAAGAAGATAGCACAAGAGCATAAGTGCAGCCATGTTTTTCATATGACCATTTTATATTGGAACGTTTGTAAACTTCTGTAAAACTGTAATCTTGCAAAAAAATGATTTTTTTGCCTGTCAGTAATTCCTCACTTTCCGATAAACAGGATATGTTTTTGTGGAGAAGAGTGTGGGAAGGCACATGTTGAGAACACGTGGGCAGATAGCCGAAGGTGATGTCAGATTCTAGACTGTAAGGAAGCCAAGGGAGGGGTTTGGATGATGAAATGGGAGGAGATGGGGAAAAAAGCTGGAAACATGCTGTTTGTATAAATACCCAGTACCTGAATAATGAATGTCACTACCCCTTTTGATTCAGAGAGCGTATTCTCTATCCCTTAAGGGGATCTTTGCACAAGGATCTTAAATTTATCTTAATAAACTGTTTGCTGTTGTTACTTGGACTCCTGTGAAATTACTTGGTGAATTTTTATTACATCTAGTTAAACAATAGCTTCGCTTTCTCCCCACCCATGGGTGATAACACTGTCCAATTATGAGATGCCCTTTTGTTAGGGGAACAGTCCATCTCTTTCTCTAACATCTGCAGTGGTGACCTTAATGGTTTCCCCACTCTAATGCTCTTCTCATTCCATTTTCCCCTTACATCTCCACAGTTCATTGGCGAGTTGAAAAGCATTATGGTATGAAAGAAGCAAAGAGGGTTCAAACCCAGGAAATATATATTTTTATTTGAATATATTGATGTTTAATAAGTAATCTTAGTTTCCCTGGATTATAAAGGGAAAAAAAAATCAAAATCTGTAGTTGGAAAACACTGAAAGATTCATAAAAGATTTAACAGGATAGGAAAAATATAGCTTCAAGCAGGGTTGTTCACAAGTAAATAGAACTATTTTCTTCCCAAAGTACCATTAATTATTTGAATGACGGTCAGGCCCATCAAATAATGAAGTCAGTTTGGAAAGATGCCACCATAAATTGAGCTAAAACATCATAAATGAAAACCACAAGTTATTAACTGGCTTGAATGAAACTTTTGTGGTCTCTGAAAGGTTCAGGAAACTTAAAACACAGCATTTCTAACAAAAGATTTAAAAATTGTTTTAATTGAGAGGGGAAAAACATACTTTCAATTATAGCTTACTTAATGGCTAGTATGAAATTCTTGTTGAATGAAAACATAACGAGTATAAGGATGGGAATAATCATAACAACAGACCTTGAGAAGATAAGAAGATCCATCCACTTTAGCTTTTCCTATTAATTTGCCGGTGAATTCAAAAAACATGAATGGTTGGATGTCAGATAATTTTTTCATGGGAGGCAGACTGAAAAGATTACTTGCCACCCACATACGCAAATCTTTTACAGTTTTTCTGTCTTCATCCGTAAATGAAAATGTTTTACTAGATGTTCGGGGAATCAATGGAGTTTCAATGTTGCCATCAAATGTAAGTGAACTAAATCCAGGGCTTGTAGTCCCTTGCATCTGGTCATTAAATTCTTTGATCTACAAGAATAAGAATAAACATGATGTATCTAAAGTTCCTCCTAAAACATCAAGGCTTTATATAGGCTTGTAATATTAAAATTATGAAATTTTTAAAAAATCAAATGCTTAGAAAGTATCAAATTAAAGTTAATAATTGGTTAACTATGGTTTCAGAATGTTTGCTTATTTGATTTTTTTTAAAAAAATTCAACTGATGGAATCAAGAAAGTTCTTGATTTTTCTATACGTTTGGGTATCATTATCTGAAATCCACCACACATAAACTGAGCACACATGGCAGGAGTGTCAAACTCGCAGCCCATGGGTCGGATGTGTCGCGTGGTGGCCACGCCCACACATTTTAGCAAAGGGGGAAAAAATTAACAATACGTCAAGTGACACCACGAGTTTGGCACCTCTGACACATGGCCATTTTATTTGCAGAAAACATAGTGTGATGCCTTCTAGAATTAAACACATAAAACAACTAATAATGTGGCAGTAAAGACACTAACACAGTACAACAAATTGCCTCCCTGTTTCTGAAAGAAGACATTAGATTGCAAAAACGTTGAATTTTAGTGTTTAAACTAGAAACAATGTAAGCCAACACTGTTGATGCTTCATGTAAACAGCTGTTCCGTTTTAATAAACATCTGATTATAGCATTTTTATTTGCAGTTGGTTGCTAAAAGAATAATCAACATCTGAAATAACAGTTTCAAAATTAGGTACTCCTAATTTTGGTAATAAATCTTCCTAGATAAAAATAATACTAGTCTCCAGTGTAATAAATCAGCTTCTGTAATCGGTACAATATTTGAAATTGCTACTTTCTTTATTTAGCTGGTCACCAATATATGCTATAACGAGAATGTGTTGTCAAACATCATTTCAAATGTTATTTTCTTCCAATGAGAGAATATATTTGTCTCATCTTTCCTACCTCTGCATCTTTATTTATTTTCCTATTTTCTTTATTGAGTCTACTCCAATTTTGTTCAATATTTTAGTCAGCAGATGCAATAGGCCAGTGTTTCCCAACCTTTTTTGAGCCGCGGCACATTATTCATATTTTCAAAATCCCGGGGAACACTGAAAGGGGGGGGGGGCGGGGCGGGGGGGGAGGGCTAAAGAAAAGTTTGGACAAAAAAACCCTCTCTCTTCCTCCCTTTCGCTCTATTTCTCCCTCTTTCTCTTTTCCTTCCTTCCCTTCTTTCTCTCTCTCCATCCCTCTTTCTTTCTTTCTCTCTTTTTTGCTCTCTTTCTCTCTCCCTCCTTCCCTTCCTCTATGTCTTTCTCTCTCCTTTGCTCTCTCTCTCTCTGTCTCTCTTGCTATCTCTTTCTTGCTTTTCTCTCTCTCTTGCTCTCTCTCTTTCACTGTCTTGCTATATGTCTCTTTCTTTCTCTTTGCCTCTCTTGCTATCTCTCTTTCTTTCTCTTTCTCTCTTTCTCTCTCTCTGTCTCTCTTGCTATGTCTCTCTTTCTTTCTCTTTCTCTCTCTCTCTGTGCCTCTCTTGCTAAGTCTCTCTTTTTCTCTTGCTATGTCTCTCTTTCTTTCTCTCTCTCTCTGCCTCTCTTGCTATGTCTCTTTCTCTGCCTCTCTTTCTTGCTCTGTCTCTCTCTCTCTGCCTCTCTTGCTATGTCTCTCTTTCTCTGCCTCTCTTTCTTGCTCTGTCTCTTTCTCTGCCTCTCTTATATGTCTCTCTTTCTTTCTCTCTCTCTCTCTCAGCTGACTGCAAGCGGGAGCCCTGACGGCGGCAGCTGGACGTGCTGCTGGACACCGTATATGCCAGGCCCGCAGCGCCAGCATGTACGACGTCTAGCAGCACGTCCAACCGCCACCGTCAGGGCTCCCGCTTGCAGTCAGCTGAGAGAGAGAGAGAGCGCTCCCTCTCGCCGCCGCCATCTCCCCACGACTGCCTGCGGCCACTGCGGCCGCCCCCGCCCCCCGCTCCCATCGCCAGTGCCCTCCCGCCGGGCCACAAAGGAAACTTGCCGTCGACGCAGGAGAAGCTCCAGCTGGGCGGGGCGCTGCCGGTACTTCCTCTTGGGGCTCCCGCTCGCAGCTGTCAACCGGCTCCTGCTCGATGCCGCGGTTTTCGGCGCTCTCCTGCTGGGTCCCAAAGAAGGAAGGCGGGGAAAAGGCGCGAAGAATAAAGCTCTCCTTCTTCCTGCCTTCCTTCTTTGGCGCCCAGCAGGAGAGCGCCGAAAACCGCGGCATCGAGCAGGAGGCAGGGGACAGCTCCGAGCGGGAGCCCCAAGAGGAAGTACCGGCAGCGCCCCGCCCAGCTGGAGCTTAGCGGCACACCTGGCCATGTCTCGCGGCACACCGGTGTGCCGCGGCACACCGGTTGGGAAACGCTGCAATAGGCTACATGTCCTTAGTATAGTCAGCTGGGATAGAAGGACCCATCTAGCTTGGAAAAGATCAGTTAAGATAAGTCGAGGACTGGATTATTTCCATAATTGATTGGGGAATTTTAAAAAAGACTCATAACAGTTTTAATGTAGCATTTTCCCCAAAATAAGACATCTCATGATAATAAATAACCCCAATCGGATTTTGAGTGCATAGTAATAAGGCCAAGCGCTTATTTCAGGGTTCAAAAAAATATAAGACAAGGTCTTATTTTGGGGAAAACATGGTATTCATACACACATTGAATGTATAAATGGTTATATATTTGTATCTGCATCTGCATAGATTGATTTATGGCATGATTTATATTGTTTTTATCATTTTTATCATCACTACCATCATTAGCTGTATGGGGTTCAGCGAATTCTTGCAGAACTTCCTGACGCAGTTATATGATTGTTCTTGAATGGGCTTTAATGATAGCCTACTGCATTGGTAGACAAAGTTGGCTCTTCTATGACATGTTGACTTCAACTCCCAGAATTCCTGAGCTAGCATGATTAGCTCAGGAATTCTGGGAGTTGAAATCCACAAGTCATAGAAGAGCCAACTTTGCCTACCCCTGCCCTACTGAGTTATATTTTGGAATAAGTGAGCTGTAGTAGCAGATCCATTCAAATAAACATGGATATCTTTAGTGGTTTTAATTTTAACATTTGAAAAAAACCCAGCATTTTTTGCTTAGGTATTAAATTAAATGTTAAAGTTAAATATGATTAACTATAAGCTAAACTTTTATTCCAAAAGACAGAATGCATGATGAAAATATAATGTTTGCTTATGTTTCAAGCAACCATGGTGTTCTCAAACTGAAATTATATTTATATATTCTTATTAGAAATACCTACATTATTTTATTTTACTGTTGCAGATTATTAATAATAACTTACTATCCCCTATTTACAATCCTACCAATGCATGGACATCTATATATCTCTATCTATATAGAAATGTTTATCTACCATACCTTTTTGCAGTATTGCAACATTTATGCAATCAAACCAACATGCTTTGATATGGTGCATACCAAATATTAATATTGCTTAATATTGTGAGTATTCCCTAATTCGAACCCATTGAATAAACACTCACAATTTTCAGCTGAAAAATGTACTTAACAGCCAGTTCACTTGGCAAAGTTGAAAAATTATCTCCAAATTATCCCCTGCACCATCAAGATTGAAATATATTGAAAGTGAGAGAGGAGGAGAATTACAAGTTCAAGGAAATTAAGATTCTGCTAAAAGAATAGCAAACAAAAGTAAATAAGGAAGAGTAATGACCAAGAAGAGGTAGTAAAATAGTATCTCTAAGTAATATTTGTGAATGCTTGTGTTTCTTTAAATATTATAGCATAGAAGTAAAATATCTAACAGAAATATAGATCAGAATTGAAGATCCACCTACTATTAGGGTGACAGATCACATACAAAAACTCACCCTTATCATAAGACAAGGGGCGGCATACAAATCTAAATAATAAATAAATAAATAAATAAAATGCACAAAGTATTGTAAGAAAGTTTTACTTCTGCTTATCTACAAGAATAATATGGCTATGGCAGAGAACTCAAGACTTTGTGAGAGTCCATTAAAGGTCAGGAATTGCCTAAATTTTTCTCTTGATGTTAATGTAGTAGAAAGCAACATTCCTAAATAATTATATTATCTATAATTAAACTAATCCAAATTTAATTCAATTAAAATTAAATTCAGGATTTTTTGGGTCTATTGTGCCCCCCACCCATGACATCAAAAGGCCACATGGAGCCTCCTAGTCCAGTTTAGTGGATAAGAGTGACCAATATGCATTTTCCATGAAAGATAGAATTCTTTCTCTCAAAGATTAATGCCAAGAAGTATCTGCTCTGTTTGCTCCTTTGATCAGCCTATAGTGCAGCTTTCTTACAACATGGCTGGGAAGTGCATTAAAATTACCTTTATTCTGTGAAATCGAACAATATCCCCAATTCTATAGATTTGTGGAAGAGCATCTTTGACTGGATTAAACAATGAACACACCAACTTCGTATTGGACTGATCTACAATGGTCACCATTGAACAGTAATCTGCACATGTTGAGAAAAAGAATGAAAAAGAACAGACTGTTTATCATGCAAAGAAATATTTGTTTTTCATGTCTCTGAAATAGAGTACTAAACATGAAATAGAGTACATAGGAATATAAGTACTAAACTGTAAGATTCCATATGACTACTAATTCCTTGTCAATCTTTCACAGTGGCAATACAAATGAATGAAAGCAACATTTGAAAAGTTCATATAATAAATAGCAAAATCTGGTTAATTAGTAGCAGACTTTTCCTTAAATCATTTTCTTTTGCTAGCACTCAATCTTGGTTTATAACCTTAAAGGTAGGGTATAGAGAATGTGCTTATTTTCCTTTATACCACGTCTAACCAAAATATAATACAAGGGGCAGCATATAAATCTAATTTATTATTATTATTATTATTATTATTATTATTATTATTATTATTGTTGTTGTTGTTGTTGTTGTTATTAAATTGCTTTCAGTATACTCAAATGCATGGTAAATCTGTACCGACATGACAAAATTGCTGCTTGAAAATATTTGTATGGCAGGGTGTTAATAGCCACAGGAAGACCTGTATTAATTTTTTGACCAATCACAAATAGATAACTATCCTTTTCTTTAGCGGCATTAAATAAAATATGTAAATAAGTCTAATTAAATTCACTGGGAATTATACCTACTGCATATAGATAACAACAAAACTGACATTAAAGTTTACATTAGTTCTTTTTAAAGGTAAAAGAGTATTTGGAGGAGAAACTGTGGAATACCGTATTTTTCTCTCCATAAGACGCAGTTTTTTTCCTCCCAAAGTAGGAAGAAAAATCAGCCCCGTCTTATGGAGCGAAGATGCAGGCAGGGAGGGGGGGGGAGGCTGCGAACACGGAAGCGCCATCCCGCCGGCTGGCTGGCTAGCTGCTGCCTGGCCCCCTCCCTCCCAGAGGAGGGTCTCCCTCCGCACCACCAGCGGCGCTCCCCCCGCCAGCCAGCCAGCCAAGCCCCGCGCCCGCCAGAACCGGCTCCTCGTTCTCCCCCCGCCGCCTGCCGCATTTGCCGGCAAAGGTTTTTCTCAGCGGAGGTCTTCAATGTCGGGGGCGCACGGGCGGTTGCGCGCGCTCCCTATCTCCCTGCTAGCCCACTCGGAATATTCAAAATAAGAAAAGCCTTTGCCGGCGAAGGTTTTTCTTATTTTGAATATTCCGAGTGGGTTAGCAGGGAGATAGGGAGCGCGCGCAACCGCCCGAGCGCCCCCGACATTGAATATCACCTTCGCCGGCCCCGCCTCTCCTGAAAGAGAGAGGGAAAGGGGGGAGAGGTGGGAGAGAAAGAGAGAGGGAAAGGGGGGAGAGATAGCAAGAGAGGGAGAGAGAGAAAGAGAGAGGGAAAGGGGGAGAGAGGGGGGAGAGAAAGAGAGGGAGGGAGAGAGAGAGAGGAGATAAAGGAAGAGGAGAGAGAGAAAGGAAGAGAAAGAAAGAGGGATAGAAAGAGAGAGAGAGTGAGAGATGCTCAGTGAGCCTTTCTTTGAAGTTGCCTTTCTTTCTTTCTTTCTTTCTTTCTTTCTTTCTTCTTCTCTCTTGCTCTCTTGCTCTTTCATTCTTTTTTCTTTCTCTTGCTTTCTTTCTTTCTCTTGCTTTCTCTCCTTCCTTCCCTCCTTCCATTTCTTTCATTCCCCCTCTCTATTTTTATTTCTCTTTCATTTTCTTTCTTTCTCTCTTTCTTGCTTTCTTTCTTGCTCTTTTTCTTTCTCTCTTTTACCTTCTCTTCCTCTATTTCTTCTTTTCTTTCTCCTTCCTACCTTCTTCCCTCCCTCCCTCCAGTCCTTCCTCTCTTACTCTCCCCTTTCATAAGTTTCCTTGCTTCCTTCCTCTGTTCCTGTCCCTTCCCCCTTTCTTTCTTTCCTTCCTTCCTTCCCTCCCTCCATTTCTTGCTTTCCTTTTCTTTCCTCCCCCACTCCCTTCTTTCACTCCTTCCTCTCTTCCTCTCCCCTTTTTGGCTCAAAATATTTTTTTTCTATTTTCCTCCTCTAAAATCTAGGTGCGTCTTATCAGCAGGTGCGTCTTATAGAGCGAAAAATACGGTAATTGTAAAATGTAGAATATGTTTTCAAACTAAAGAGTGTATGCTTATGCTTAAAAGCAATTACGACATAGAATCTTTATTTTGAGGTTTCATATTTTGTCATTGCAAATTTCCTTATTTAAGCAATTTCCTTTTAAAGCAATGTCCATTTGCCATGAGCAATGGCAAAAGTCATTGTTAATTACATTTTAATTATTTCAACTTCTGTTCATTTCATTTACAGTTTCAAAGCTAAGTATGATTATGGTTACAGTTGCTGTGTATTTTAATTAGCCAAATTACACTTTATTGGCATATTTGAATAACGTTTGTAAACCAAAATGGGTTTGTAAATTGTTTGAAAAGGAACTAATAACCTTTCCAAAACACATAAACCTAACTGTGACTAATCTGAAAAGAAAGGGGAAGATTTAAATGAGAAACAATCACAACATTTCAGTGTATTCTTCATCTTCCTTGTTAGAAATACAGTGGTACCTCTACTTAAGAACTTTTCTAGATAAGAACCAGGTGTTCAAGATTTTTTTTGCCTCTACTTAAGAACCACTTTCCACTTAAGAACCCGAGCCCAGAAAAATTTCCCAGGAAATTTGAGAGCGGCACGAACGCCCGGCCAGTTTCCTGCCATTCCCCCTTTAATCCTGGCCATCTGGGCTGCCAGAGGAGCCTTTTGGTGACACTTAAGGAGGCGAACGAAGCATTTTTCTTTCTCTGGGCGCTTGGACAGGGAATAAACCTCTGCCAATGCCCAGAGAAAAGAAACGCTTCCTTCGCTCTGGGCAGCCGAGGAGTCACAGCGAAGGAAAGGCGCCAGCTACAAAGCGAGCGAGAGGAGAGGGGATCCCTTCAGCATGGGAAGAAAGAGGCAACAGATAGCAGCAGCAGCGGCCAGTGTATGGGAGGCAGTATATGGGAGGCAGCCTCACAACGGGCATATTGGAGACACATACTCATCCTCGCTGCCTCAGAGTGCCTCTTTTTTTTTTGAAGCCTTAAAGTTTTGGATTTTTTTGATTCCCCTCACCTCACCTTCCCCCTTCCGCAATGACTCTCCTCTTCTTCTTCCTCCTCCTCCTCCCACCCAAATTCTGAGTTTTTATTTCTTTCCTAATGGGTTTACACGCATTATTTGCATTTACATTGATTCCTATGGGAAAAAATGCTTCTACTTAAGAATTTTTCTACTTAAGAACCTGGCCACGGAACGAATTAAGTTCTTACCACTGTACTGAGTATCTGTGGAGTCTCACAACAATATCACGCTTTTTTGTAAATTCTGCATGACTTTCCAAATTTCCAGTTTTTTGGGGGAGTATAATTTAGTTTGGGATGTTTAAAAGCAGGGGTCTCTAACCTTGGCAACTTTAGGGCTTATGGACTTCAACTCTCACAATTCCTCAGCTAGTTGACGTCCACAAGTCTTAAAGTTGTCAAAATTGCATATCCCTGTTTTAAAGTAATTATTCTTTGAAAAATATAATTGCACAAAGACTCTGCAAATTTTAGATTCTGTTTATGCAGAAGCAAATTCAAATAAAATTACACATAGGTTAGCAATTTAAAAAGTTGGCTACTTCAATATTGCATATTTTCTTTACCCATTCCAAAGGCACTCACACCAAGGTGGTCACTTAATAAGTGTTACAATTACGAAGAAAACAAATGCAAGTCAGCATCCCTTCAAAATTAATGCATAGGAAAGGTGTTACACTAACAAAACATTTGCATCTCTTATTAAACCAGTGCTTTTCAAACAGTAGGGCGCCCCCACCAGGAAGGGGGGCACAGAGTGATGCCAGGGGGCATACGTGAACCTGGGGAATGTGGTTTTCTTTTGCTGCAGGGAGTATGGATTTTTTGCACCGAACAATAGCACACAGCACAGAACAGGAGATATGAAGTGCAAATAACAAACCCTTAAGAGACACCAATGAAAAAGATTTAACAGGGATGAAAAGAAAGGAGACAGAGATAATGAGATAAGCAGGAGAGAGATGGAGATAATGAGAAAGCTAAGACGAGGAAATATGGCAAAGCATATATAGTGCTTGGCTTCACTGTGACTACGGTGGGAGACGGGAAAGATCAGTATGTTTACTTTGTCTAAAAATGTCGGCAGAAGACATCATGAAGCCAAATAAATTAAGGTGTCACTTAAACACATTACACCCAATCGCACTGATGAGCCAAGGGGCGTAACAGAAAATAATTGAGAAACACTATATTAAACCAAGTTCCATAATGGGTAAAGAGTTTGCAGCCAACTTGGTCGCCTAATTCAACAAGTTCTTTTTTGGAAGGAGTAACTCTTAAGTTTGTTGTTTTCCTGTGTCCTTATTGCTTCTTTCTTGACTTTTTCTCATTTCTTCTGCAGTTTGCCACTGCATTGATAAATGAGAGTAATCAAATTCAGCAGCAGAGACACAGCTGCTGAACTTTCCTTCCTGCTCCATAGCCTGTGTCCACTTAATTCAGAAAACATTCTACTGTATTGTTAGAAAGCCTTGAGTGATAAACTTCAGAGTTCCCAAAAGAAAGAAAGAGAGAGGGAGGGAGCGAGGGAGGGAGGGAGGGAGAGAGAGAAAGAAAGGAAGGAAGGAAGGAAGGAAGGAAGGAAGGAAGAAGGAAATAATTTTTTTTATCTTTGATAAGATAAAAATAAAGTTCAGCAATTACAAGAACAGATAAAATTAGAGAAAACTACTTAAGAAAAATAAATTAATGGGAATTAAGACAAATATTGTGAAAGAGATCTGGACACATTCAGGTTTTATTCTGGACCATTGACTGCTATGAAAGTGCCTACTTCCCCTTTCTTTAAATTTAATTTTTCAAGATTCCTGCTCATTCTGCAAGATCACAATTTATTTCATTTATTTATTTATTTAAATGTAATAACCACTAAAATTATTGAACACTGAGCAGGGCACAAAACTAAAAAAGACATAAAAGCAGCTAAAGGTATTAAATCTTAGGCAGCCAAACTAAAATGCTCTAATAGTAAAACAGAACAGACGTCATTCAACAAATAACATCAACCCCAGGCCTTGGACTAAAACCAAATTTTCAAATCTTTCTAGAGTCATAGCAGAGAGGCTGTTGTCCTGACCTCTGGGGGGACACTACCCCATGGTAAGGGCCCGCAAAAGAGAAGGCACGCTTCCTTTGTCCCATAAGATGACAACATTTAATGGAAGGGACCTAGAGCACACCCTTTCTGCCAGAATGTATTGAGGAAATAAATAATTGGTTTTGTTGTTGTTAGCTGCAAAGTCATGTCTGGCCCATTGCAACCCCATGGACAATGTTCCTCTAGGCCAGTGGTCCCCAACCTTTTTTCCACCAGGGACCAGTTTCAGCAAGACAATTTTTCTATGGCCCGGTGGGGGTGGAAAGGGGGTTTAGCTTATCGTTCCATTGTCTCTCCCCCCCCCTTTTTAATTTTGCGGGGGAGTTGAGGTGACAGAGGGAGGAAGGGTAGGAGGGGCGGTTTCCTGTCTCTTTCCCCTCCTGTTCACTCGGGACCGCCGTTTGCCTTTCAGCAGTTCCAGAGGACACCCCCCCCCCCCGTTCCGGCTGGGATTGCAGCAAGGAATCCCAGAGCAGGGGGAGGTGCCTCCATGGACACAGTCACCTTCCTTTGCGATCGCTGCCTGCTTGGAGCGCCCACCACTGCCAGGTCTGGTAATTTTCTTGCAGCAAGGAATCCTTCCAAAAGAAAATTACCAGAGCTGGTGGTGGGGGTTTCATGGTCACACACACACCCCTGGCTTCGCTCCCACCCAGGACCCCGGGAATAGGGTGGGGGAGCCTAGCAAAAAAAGAGCTGCACAATGCCAAAGCCTTTTCGTTTGAGCTGCAGGCAGAGCGAGGGCTTTGCAAGGGCTTCGCAAGGAGGAAATAGACCACTTTCGACGAGAGAAGAAAGACAGGAAAGGAAGAAAGCAAGCAAGCAAAGGTTTTCTCAACCCGAGGCAAATGGCGGTCCCAAGTGAATGTGAGGGGAAAGAGACAGGAAACAGCTTGGCACTCGCCGGCTCCACAGCAGCTGCTGACTCCGCGGACCGGTGCAACATGCCTTGCGGCCCGGTACTGGTCCGCGGACCGGCGGTTGGGGACCCCTGCTCTAGGCTTTCCTGTCCTCTACAATCCTCCGGAGTCCATTGAAGCTCACATTGACTGCTTCAGTGACTCCATCCACCCGTCTCATTCTCTGTCATTCCCTTCTTCTTTTGCTCTCAATCTTTCCCAGCATTACGCTCTTCTCCAGTGAATCCTTTCTTCTCATTAGGTGGCCAAAGTATTTGAGTTTCATCTTCAGGATCTGGCCTTTTACAGAGCAGTCAAAGTTGATCGCATCTAGGATTGGCATTATTTCAGGTATGAAGTCCTTTCTGTCATACAGGGCTTATAGGCAATAGCTAACTACCTGAATTGCATCTGGAAGTCACTGGCAATCAATGCAGCTTATATAGCAGTTGTAACACATGGGCACATTGAGAGCTGCCCATTATTGCATATTAAATCAACTGTAGGTACTAGGAGTCAAAGCAAGCACACAGTCTTGTTATCATTGAGCAGTCTGTTTTATTCTATCCAGATCTGAAAAACCTCCAGACACTGGTCAATACAAAGATATCTTCATCTACACAGCTTGAGATGGCGATGTAGAGCTGACTATATCAGCATGCCAATCATACTGCACCCCAAATGGCAAATCTAGCAGTGAAGATCATCAAACCCAGAAGCACTCCACACATAAGGAGCCATGAATCAATCTTTCTCCATCTGTCATCATTAATTGGAACTGACCTGCGAAGAACCACTGCTGCAGTGTCCTCTACTCCTGTTCCCACAGCTGGTCCAGAAGGGTATTATGATCAACAGGATTGAAAAGTCATTGATAGAACAAGGGGCGCTAGGATGGATATACCATGATCCACCAAACATCATGAGCATATGTGACCAATATTGCCTCTGCACTGTATCCTGGCCTGAAACCAGATTGAAATGGATCCAAGCAACCTATTTCCTCTAAGATCCTCTGTTGCTATCATTCAACCACTTTTCCCACAACTTTCTACAAAATGGTCTAATATGACTGCATATTTTCTTGATCAGCTATGGCAGTTTATCTGAAACTGGCCCCTAGTCCACAATCTACTTGGACACACATTTACTTAAAAAAGGCATATACTCTAACATATTATAATAGCAAGGTGTATATTCAACCATACATACCAGTTCCTTTGCTTAAATATGGGGGCTTGAAGAATTTCACAGCCCCAAACAGGTTGACAATACTTTCATTTTTAAGGTGATTCAGAGGAGTGTATGTGTATTTGGGAGCAACTTTCTGGCAAGACAAAATAAAAATTAGAAAGCGATTTATGGCAAAGTGGTAAAAAATTCTGTAACTGAACTATTTTCTTTATTAAGATTTAAAATAGTAGAAACTATTATGAGATTTTCCCCATATAGTCAGCTATTTTTTTCCTAAGTAGTGGATTTCATCATGCAAATTTACATAATGGACTTGATTATTATTTTTTAAATACAGAAGTAGATGTCCCAAAGGAGCTTTTTCAAGAAGCAACTACAGTGATCCCTCGAGTATCGCGAGGGTTCCATTCCAAGACCCCTCGCGATAATCGATTTTTCGCGATGTAGGGTTGCGGAAGTAAAAACACCATCTGCGCATGCGCGGCCTTTTTTTCATGGCCGCACATGCGCAGATGGTGGAGTTTGCGTGGGCGAGCAGCGAGGAGCCGAAGATGGGGTTTCCCCGTTGCCCAGGCAAAGGGGAAACCCCATCTTCGGCTCCTCGCTGCTGCCGCGCTGCGGAGCAGATCAGCTGCTGGGCGGCCGAAGGAACCTTCCCTGGGTCTTCCCGCCGCCCAGGCAAAGGGGAAACCCCAAGATCGCTTGCCGCTTGCCCGTTCGCCTGCCCGGCTGCTCGCTTGCCGCTTGCCCGTTCGCCCGCCCGGCTGCTCGCTTGCCCGTTCACCCGCCCGCCCGGCTGCTCGCTTGCCCGTTCGCCCGCCCGCCTGCTCACTTGCCCGTTCGCCTGCCCGCCCGGCTGCTCGCTTGCCGCTTGCCCATTCGCCCACCCGCCCGGCTGCTCGCTTGCCGCTTGCCCATTCGCCCGGCTGCTCGCTTGCCGCTTGCCCGTTCGCCCGCCCGCCCGGCTGCTCGCTTGCTGCTTGCCCGTTCGCCCGCCTGCCCGCTTGCCCGTTCGCCCGCCCGCCCGGCTGCTCGCTTGCCGCTCGAGAGCAAGAGGGGGAGAGATAGAGAAAGAGAGAGAAGGAAAGAGATGAGAGAGGGAGGAAGAGAGTGTGAGAGAGGAAGAAGCAAGATAGAGAAAGAGAGAGAGAAAGAAAGCTGAGAAAGGAAAGGAGTGACGTCATCGGGTGGAAAAATCTCGATATAGCGTTTCGCGAAGATTGAGATCGCGAAAATCGAGGGATCACTGTAGTTCTTCTTTGAAGATCTTTTGCTTCTCATCCAAAAAGCTTCTTCAGTTCTGACTGGATGGTGGGGAATGGAAGGATTTATTGAAAGAGGGTTCATAGAAGTCATCTTGGATTTTGTTGTACTGTTTTACTGCTGTTGTTAGCCGCTCCGAGTCTGCGGAGAGGGGCAGCATACAAATCCAATAAATAATACTAATAATCTAAGTCAAAACTCTTTCAACAGAGGGAGATGGATATTGCATCATCTATCCAGTCTGAATAAGGTTGGTCTAGACTAGTGATGGTGAACCTTTTTTTCCTTGGGTGCCGAAAGAGCATGTGTGAATTCTATCGCGCATGCGTGAGTGCCCACACCCATAATTCAAAACAGCTTCCCCCACTACCTCCGGAAGCCCTCTGGAGGCCGCAAATGGCCTGTTTCCCAATATCAGGTGGGCCCAGTAGGCTCATGTTTCGCCCTCCCCATGCTTCAAAGGCTTCCCTGGAGGGAGGGAGGGGAGGGTAAAACTGTCCTCCCTCATCCCCTGGAGGCTCTCTGGAAGCCAAAAATGCCCTCCCAGAGCCTCTGTGTGTGCCAAAAATCACCTGGCCGGCACACACATGCACATTGGAACTGAGCTAGGGCAATGACTTGCGTGTCAGCAGATATGGCTCCGCATGCCACCTGTGGCACCCATGCCATAGGTTCACCGTCACTGGTGAACCAATGATAGTGTGACACAAGCCGTTTCCAGCCTCCAAAGGGCCTCTGAGGGGTGAGGGAAGCTGTTTGGGTCCTCCCCAGACATTGAATTACGGCTGTTGGCACACGTACATGCGTGATAGCGCATGCACATGCTCTTTCGGCACCCAAGGGAAAAAAGGTTTGCCATCACTGGTTTAGACCTTAACATCTAATGCAAAATAGAGAAAACTTGCTTTTAGATACAGTAGTCCCTCGCTATATCGCGCTTCACCTGCCACGGCTTCACTTCATCGCGGGTTTTGAAGTCAGCTTCATTTGAATGATTTTACCACACAAACAAGCGCTAGAATCCCCCAGCGGGACTCCCAAATGATGAGCGGGGCGGGGACTGAGCTCCGGCGGAGGCCCGTCCCCTCGTTCAATCCCCCTCGCCAGTGCCGAAAGGAAAACAAAGAAAGGAACGCGACGCGGCGGGGATTTCCAGACTGGGCTCGAGGGCGGAAGAGGAAGTGCTCGAGGGCGGAAGAGAGAGAGAGAAAAAAAGAAACAGCCGGGGCAGCTCACCAGGGACTTTACAGCCGGGGCAAGGCAAAAAACACAACATTAGGCCGAACTGCTGCAAAGAACAGAGTAAGTAGTAGTGGGGGGGGAAAGGTTAGCCGGCCGTTGCTCGCCTCCAGGCATCCGGAGCTGGTGGGAAGGAGGATAAATTCCCCATCGCGGATTTCACCTATCGCGGCAAGGTCTGGAACGTAACTCCCGCGATAGGTGAGGGATTACTGTATTCATCCCACAAAACTTAATTGATTCAAACTTACCAAGGATGCTGTTTCTGCCTCAGTCTCATTTTGTAATGATCGAGTACAAACCTGGGGGGATAAAATGATTCTAAGCACTATAAAAAACGTAAAAAGAATTTCCAGACTCTTCATGCCAAAATTTCAACAAGATTTTCATTAAACATTTATTAAGATTAAACACCAAATTGAGTACAGTATTATAACAGAAATGGAGATTTATTTCAGGTGGTATAGAAAGTTAGAATGAAAATGATCTCATGAATAGGGTGTTATTTTCTTTTTCATCATTGTTCATTCTCTAAACCAAACCATTATTTTGCCAATAGATTCCCTGTCAATTTACTATTTTGAAAACAAAACATTAAGTACCGTATTTTTAGGTGTATAAGACACACCTTTTTTCCTCCCTAAAAAAGGCTGATAATTAGGATGCGCCTTATACTGTACTCTGAATGTACCTTTTTTCCAGCCCAAACTAGCTACTAAGGATCTTCCCAGCTCTTACGTTGCAGGCTCTTTCATTGTTTCTCTCTGTGAAGAATGTTTTCCAAGCCCTAAATCTTTGCAGGATTTTTTCCATTACTCTAACTTGCTCCAAAGAAGTTTCTTTCCAGCCCTAGCCAGGTGCTAACAATGTCCCCAGCTTTTACTGGCTTGCAAGCTATTTCATTGTTTCTCTCTGTGAATAATGTTTTCCAAACCCTGTCTTTGTAGGGTTGTTTTTTCATTGCTTTACTTGCTCCAGATGTTTATTTCCAGCCCTAACCAGGTGCTATTAATGTTCCCAAGCTATTTCATTGTTACTCTCTGTAAGGAATGTTTTCCAAGCCCTAAGTTTTAGGTTTTTTTACCATTGGTCTAACTTGCTCTAAATGTTTCTTTCCAGCCCTAACCAGTGCTAATGATGTTTCCAGCTATTACCTTTTTACAAGCTCTTTCATTGTTACTCTCGGTGAGGAATGATTTCTAAACCCTGTCCTGGTAGGGGTTTTTTCCCAATGCTTTACCTGCTCCAGCTCTAACCAGATGCTAACAATGTTCCCAGCTCTTACCGGCTTGCAAGCTCTTTCACTGTTATTTTCTGCTAAGAAGGTTTCCCAAGCCCTAAGTCTTTGCAGGATATTTTTCCATTGCTCTACTTGTTCTGACTGTTTCTTTCCAGGTGCTAAAGACTCCGCAGTCTGCATTGGTTGCCGATCAACTTCCGGTCACAATTCAAAGTGTTGGTTATGACCTTTAAAGCCCTTCATGGCACTGGACCAGAATATCTCCGAGACCGCCTGCTGCCGCACGATTCCCAGCGACCGATTAGGTCCCACAGAGTGGGCCTTCTCCGGGTCCCGTCAACTAAACAATGTCGGTTGGCGGGCCCCAGGGGAAGAGCCTTCTCTGTGGCGGCCCCGGCCCTCTGGAACCAACTCCCCCCGGAGATTAGAACTGCCCCTACTCTCCTTGCCTTTCGTAGGCTCCTTAAGACCCACCTGTGTCGTCAGGCATGGGGGAACTGAGACATCTCCCCCGGGCATATACAATTTATGAATGGTATGTGTGTATGTATGTGTGTTTATAAAATGGGGTTTTTAAAATGTTTTTAGTAGAAATTTAGATTTGTTGTAAATTGTTTTTTTCACTTTGTTGTGAGCCGCCCCGAGTGTGCGGAGAGGGGCGGCATACAAATCTAAATAAACATAAACATAAACATGTTCCCAGCTCTTATTGGCTTGGAAGCTCTTTCATTGTTATTGTCTCAGAATAAAGGTTTTTTTTTAAAGCCCTTAACCAAGGGAGAAAGTAATGTGCTGAAGCTGATCAGACTAAGGACGCCAGCCAGATGAATACCTGGTAAGCAGATACTTTTCCTTACTTTTCTTCTCAAAAACTAAGGTGCGTCTTATACTCCGGTGCGTCTTATACTCCAAAAATATGGTGTATTCTACCAATTAGGAACATCTTCACTGTGATCCTATCTAGGGATATTATTTCTCCTATAACCATGGTGAGCTCCTTTGAGCCACAGTGGCGCAGTCATTAGAGTGCAGCACTGCAGGCTACTTCTGCTGACTGCCAGCTGCCTGCAATTTGGCAGTTCAAACCTCACCAGGCTCAAGGTTAAAAGCCTTCCACTCTTCAGAGGTGGGTAAAATGAGGACCCCAATTATTGAGGGCAATATGCCGCCTCTGTAAACCACTTAGAGAGGGCTGTAAGGCACTGTGAAGTGGTATATAAGTCTAAGTGCTATTGCTTTAAAACTTAATTACATCAATAATGGACAATGAGAAATTCAGATTTTTATAACTTAAATATTTAATTTAAAGATCCAGAAATATAGCATTATTTGATATTATAACTAAGATATCTATATCAGAGACAACTTTCTCTGTATAATAGTATACAGTAATACTCCTTTTAAAGCAACTATAAAATTTATATTGGTTTTAGTATTTTTAACTTTTTGTTTAGCTCCATATTTATTTGCATTCTGTTTCAAAAACTCCCAGGAGCCATCATAAAAACAATATAAAGCAAGCATAATGTATAAATTAAAATTATTCTTTCTCCATTTTTGTGTTATCTATTGATAATGACCATTAGTGCTCCTATTTACTAGAAAGGAAAAATATAAGAGAGAGAGGTAACTTTGAAATGCTGCTAAGCATCGTAACTAGTTTCTATCTGGCAATTTCTAATGTACAAAAGGGACAAGTTTATGTATCACAGTAAAAGTTCTAGATTTTAATTAATTTTAATAGCCAAAATCATCTTTTAAAATCACTGCCTAAGTCAGGAATCCCTAACTTGGCAACTTTAAGACTTGTGATCTTAGAAACATAGAAGTCTGACTGCAGAAAAAGACCTCCTGGTCCATCTAGTCTGCCCTTATACTATTTTCTGTATTTTATCTTAGGATGGATATATGTTTATCCCAGGCATGTTTAAATTCAGTTACTGTGGATTTATCTACCACGTCTGCTGGAAGTTTGTTCCAAGGATCTACTACTCTTTCAGTGAAATAATATTTTCTCATGTTGCTTTTGATCTTTCCCCCAACTAACTTCAGATTGTGTCCCCTTGTTCTTTTGTTCACTTTCCTATTAAAAACAATTCCCTCCTGGACCTTATTTAACCCTTTAACATATTTAAATGTTTCGATCATGTCCCCCCTTTTCCTTCTGTCCTCCAGACTATACAGATTGAGTTCATTAAGTCTTTCCTGATACGTTTTATGCTTAAGACCTTCCACCATTCTTGTAGCCCGTCTTTGGACCCGTTCAATTTTGTCAATATCTTTTTGTAGGTGAGGTCTCCAGAACTGAACACAGTATTCCAAATGTGGTCTCACCAGCATTCTATATAGCGGGATCATAATCTCCTTCTTCCTGCTTGTTATACCTCTAGCTGTGCAGCCAAGCATCCTACTTGCTTTCCCTACCGCCTGACTGCACTGTTCACCCATTTTGAGACTGTCAGAAATCACTACCCCTAAATCCTTCTCTTCTGAAGTATTTGCCAACACAGAACTGCCAATACAATACTCAGATTGAGGATTCCTTTTCCCCAAGTGCTTTATTTTACATTTGGAAACATCTTTAACTCCCAGCATAGCTGGCTGGAGAATTCTGGGAGTTGAAGTTCACAAGCCTTAACATTGCCAAGTTTGAAGACGTCTGGCCTAAGTCAACTACGGATTGAATGTAAATGGAAAGAATGAAGGGGAAAAAAACTTGCTCAATGTACATAGATTGTTGAGCCGGCTTCTTCAGACACTTCCACCTGACATGTATGCCTACTGGGATCATTCGTGGACATTGACAAACTGAATCCAGTCACCATGATGATATCCTATTGAAAACAAAAAAAATATATAGTCAATTAGCATGCTGTTATATCTGTCACTATTATACTATTTACATATCTTTCATCCCTACCTTTTAAAAATTATAAGGAGATGCTGATAATAAGAGATGTAATGGCACAGTGGTTAGAATGTATATTGCAGGCAAAGTCTGCTCACTGCCAGTTCAATCCTAACCGGCTCAAGCTTGACTCAGCCTCCCATCCTTTCAAGGTAAAATGAGAACTCAGATTGTTGGAGACAATATGATGCCTCTGTAAACCGCTTAGAGCAAGGGTGTCAAACTAAAGTCATCATGGTGACATCACATGATGTATCGGGAGTGTTTTCCCCTTTGATAAACCAGGCATGGGCTTGGCCAGCATGTGACACATCTGGCTCCTGGGTTGGGAGTTTGACAGCTCTGGCTTAGAGAGTGCTGTAAAGTGCTATGAAGCAGTCTAAATACTAGTGCTATTGCTATAATTTTGAAAACACTAAAATGAATAAAATGAGACAGAACCTAACTTCCCACTTTAAGATGAATAGTGTCTCCATATATTACAATATTAAACAAAGGGAAATGATGTTAAAAAACAGGGAAGCCTTTAGATAAATGCAATAACAACAACAAAAAACCCAATACAAATGAAGGCGAATGGATTGCATAGAATAAAGGTTTGGAGATTATCGTTGGTTAAGAAATCTTGATGTAGTAGTAACCGGGTAAAATTAGATAACAGAAAAACCCAACAGCAGAGATGTAAAATACAAATATCAGCCTGAATGATATCTATACAGTGGTACTTCTACTTACAAACCTAATTCATTCCCTGACCAGGTTCTTAAGTAGAAAAGTTTGTAAGAAGCAATTTTCCCATTGGAATCAATGTAAAAGCAAATAATACGTGCAATTGGGGAAACCACAGGGAGGGTGGAGGCCCTGTTTCCTCCCAAGATATTCCTAGAGAGGCTCCACAGATGCTTCTCCCTGCCTTTTCCAGCCCTGTTTCCTCCCAGGAGATTCCTAGAGAGGCTCCACAGAGGCTTCTCCCCGCCTTTTCCAGCCCTGTTTCCTCCCAGGAGATTCCTAGAAAGGCCCCACAGAGGCTTCTCCCTGCCTTTTCCGGTTACAGTTTCGGAGGCTTGGGTTTATAAGTGGTTCTTGAGAAGAGGCAAAAAAATCTTGAACACCCAATTCTTATCTAGAATAGCTTGTAAGTAGAGGCATTATATATTTTAAAACAAAACCCACTTTAAGCAAGAAATACATATAATTATTTCATTAGGAAAAAAGTTTAAATGTTTATTTCACATATTTGGTAAGCAAAGTAACAATTTAAATCAATCATGAAGTAAGGCAAAACAAGACTAAGCTTAAAAAAAATCAGATGTCAAAATGTGCAAGTATGAAAGTAATGGGTCACTTAAATAAGATTATAAAAACATTACATTTCTGGAAAAATATTTTATAATAAAAAGATTAATAGAATGCCTGAAAAAGAAAAAGTATAAATAAAAATGTTTTTTGAAAAAGTTAATTCATAATAAATTATGTTTTAAAAATCAGAATATTAATATAAATACAAATACAGTATATGCTGTACATATATTTTTCAGCCTAGATGGTATTAACTCAAAGCCAAATAGTTATAAAGTCAAAAATGTCACTTTATGAAGAGTGACTTTTGTAATGAAGCTTTCCATTACATGCTTTCTAAACAGTATTTTAAATGTCAATAACCTGAAAGCTGCACTGGAGAAATAATACAATAATACTTGCAGTGGTGATGAAATTAAGCCAATCCAAGCCAAACCATATTCACATGTCAGAATAAATAACCTAGAAATTTCTGAAAAATTCTCTTATGTATCTACATACAAACACAGAGGCAGAAAAATAAAAAAATGTGTTCTAATATCTCCAGGGTAGTGACAGAACTTATTCCAGTGCTAGTACAGTATAAATCATTTTTGATGTCTGACATTAAAAGAGGTTGTAGGTCTGATGGACTTGGAAACAATTCTGTGAAAAAGTATTTACTCCCTTTCAGGTTTTTTGTGTGCCTCTGCCATTTAAATCTGATGAGAAAAGAAGTGTTTTGTAATTCTTGAAGCCAAAGTTGGTGCAACCAGATGCTGAATTTAAAGGGTCAATTCCATTTTCACAATGTTATATTGCTTGCAGATGACTTTGTTTATGAAAACCAATGAACTGCACTTTGCTGCTATTCGTTCATTCAGACTGATTTCTAATACTGAGAGAACGTAAAGCCCTGGTAGCTTTCAAAGAAAAAGAAATGCAAATGTTTAGAAAATACAAAGGGGCAAATATCTTTTCACCAAATTGTATATGCACATGCCAATGGAAGTGATGGACTTGTTTAGTTTAGTTTATTTTAATTGGATTTGTATGCCGCCCATTTCCGAGGACTCGGGGTGGCTCAAAGCATATACAAACACACAATAGTACAATTAATCCAATTAATATACATAAAAAATCTTTAAAAATTCTAACTTCAAAAAAATTTCAGTAACATTCATTCAATAAATCACACTAAAAACATTCATTGGTCAAGGGAAAGATCTAATAACCCCAGGCCTGGCGATAAAGATGCGTTTTTAGACTCTTTTGGAAGGCAAGGAGGGTAGGGGCAGTGTGAATCTCCAGGGGGAGCTGATTCCAGAGGGCCAGGGCCCCTACAGAGAAGGCTCTTCTCCAGGTCCCGCCAGCTGACATTGTTTGGTCGACGGGACCCTAAGGAGACCAACTCTGTGGGATCTCACCGGTTGCTGGGATTCGTGCGGCAGAAGGCGGTCTCGGAGATAGTCTGGTCCTATGCCATGCAGGGCTTTATAGGTCATAACTAACACTTTGAATTGTGTCCGGAAACAAATCGGCAGCCAATGCAGTCTGCAGAGTGATGATGAGATATGGGCATGTCTTGAAAGGCCCCAAACCGCTTTTGCGGCTGCATTTTGGACGATCTGAAGTGCCACTGATTTTAATATTATTCAATTACATTTTATTTTCTCAAGATGGGCCCAAGCCAGGAAAAGGAACTGGCAAATCATTTATGCGTTACACACACAAAAAAGTGTGTATCAGTATGTGTGTGAATGTGTTTGTGCTTTTGAGTCAGACTTGGCTTCTGGCAACTTCTGTAGTGATCTCAGAGGCTTTCTTGACAAGGTGTTTCAAGGATAGTTCTTCCTAGTTCTTATGGAGATTAAATGACCCAAGGTCATCTAGTTGGTTTTGTGCTGGTTTCTAGCCTGCTGCCTTGTCGAAACCAGCTCTCTTTATAAATATGGAATGCATAAAGTTTTGTAGAGATTTTTTATCAATTTGCTGTCCAACTCACTTTTATCATTTTCCCCTTTATTATAGAGGCACTAGTGGAAATTCTGAATCCAAAAGTGGAATCCACTGTAAATGGATATGAAATTAAATATAGATAAGGAGGGTTAATAGTGCTTATTAACAAAGCCTGCCCCAAAGGTCCAGATGTAACCTTCCTGATGGAATTTAGGAAAGCAATAAAAAAGCAAAGCTGTTCCACAGAACTTTCATGCAAGTTTTAAAAATTATTATGGGTAAGTTACAAACAGTCTTCAAGAGTACTGCAGCAAATTAAATAAATAAATAAAAACTAAACAAAATGAATAACAGGGATCTATTGATTCTTTGAAAAGAAGTGCTTGGAAGATGAAGGAACACATCATTTTAGAGAATTGTTTTGCAGTTTCCAAAGCTAAAGTAGGCCTGGAAAAAAATGAGGACTTTTAACAATTAGAAAAAAGATATTTATAAGCAAATTCTATTTGACCATAAATCCATACACGATCTCTGTTGAATTGCCAATGAGTGCTACTAGACGTCAACAAGTGCAGAAGCAGCTGCTACAATTTTAAAACAGGCGCATTACTAGGATCACATTAATCTCTTTATTTTATCAATGGACTTGGCCACTCACATTTTTTCTTTAAAAAAATCAGGACTCTTGCTATAGGTTTTAAAGCTCTTAATGGCTTTTGACAAGTTTTCTTAAGAGTCTGCAATTCCTTCTATTCATATGAATCTGTGCAACCTTTATTTATTTATTTATTAGATTTGTATGCCGCCCCTCTCCGTAGACTCAGGGTGGCTAACAACAATAATGAAACAACATGTAACAAATCTAATATTTAAAATAATTTTAAAAACCCTTATTTTTTTAAAAAAAAACCCAAACATACACGCAAACATACCATGCATAAATTGTATAGGCCTAGGGGGAAGGGAATATCTCAGTTCCCCCATGCCTGACGACAAAGGTGGGTTTTAAGAAGCTTACGAAAGGTGAGGAGGGTGGGGGCAATTCTGATCTCTGGGGGGAGTTGGTTCCAGAGGGTCGGGGCCACCACAGAGAAGACTCTTCCCCTGGGCCCCGCCAAACGACATTGTTTAGTCGACGGGACCCGGAGAAGGCCAACTCTGTGGGACCTAACTGGTCGCTGGGATTCGTGCGGCAGAAGGCGGTCCCAGAGATATTCTGGTCCGATGCTATGAAGGGCTTTATAGGTCATAACCAACAGCTGATTTTAAAAATCAGCTATTGCAGCCTTTCAGAATAGCTGTTGTTAATTAAACGGTTAGTGACTTTCTATTCATACTTTCTTAGTATTAGCACTCCATTCCATTCTATATTTATCAATGTTTTTCCAAATGAGTATCTGTCTCTGCTGTTTCTTAAGCTGCTTTATTGATGTCAACTTGGTTTTTGTTAGTTTTAATCTTTTTCACACATTCTGGGATACTTATAGAAGATAGATTGAATTAGAGTTGGCAAAGTATATTTTCTCATGTTTTACTGATCTTTCCCCCAAATAACCTCAGATCATGCCCCCTTGTTCTTGTGTTCACTTTCCTATTAAAAACACTTTTGTCCTGAACCTTATTTAACCCTTTAACATATTTAAATGTTTTGATCATGTCCCCCCTTTCCTTTCTGTCCTCTAGACTATACAGATTGAGTTCATGAAGTCTTTTCTGATAAGTTTTATGCTTAAGACCTTCCACCATTTTTGTAGCCCGTCTTTGGACCCGTTCAATTTTATCAATATCTTTTTTGTAGGTGAGGTCTCCAGAACTGAACACAGTATTCCAAATGTGGTCTCACCAGCGCTCTATACAGCGGGATCACAATCTCCCTCTTCTTCCTTTTTATACCTTTGTTATACATTAACAAAGTTATATACAGTACTACCTCGTCTTACGAACCTAATTGGTTCCGGAAGTAGGTTCGTAAGGGGAAATGTTCGTAAGACGAAACATTGTTTCCCATAGGAAACAATGTAAAAGCAATTAATCCATGCAAAAAGAAAAAAAAATCGCAAAATAGCGCTCCGCTGGGCACCACCGCCCGGCTGTCACCTTTTAAACAACCGTGGGGCTTCTCGGCGTTCTCCCGAACCTGAACCCAAACTTTTCGGGTTCAGGTTTGGGAGGCCGCCGAGAAGCGCCACCGCCCGGCTGTCACCTTCTGAAACAGCCAGGGGGCTTCTTGGCGTTCGGGAGAACACCGAGAAGCCCCCCGGCTGTTTCAGAAGGTGACAGCCGGGCGGTGGTGCTTCTCGGCGGCCTCCTGAACCCGAAAAGTTTTAAAAATGTGACAGCCAGGCAGCGGCGCCCAGCGGAGCGCCATTTTGCGATCTGCGGTGGGTTCGTAAGCCAAAAAAAGTTCGTAAGAAGAGGCAAAAAATTTCTGAACCCCGGGTTCCTATCACGAGGGGTTCGTATCACGAGGGGTTCGTATCAAGAGGTACCACTGTATTCTTTTTATTACAATTGTTATACATCCTGGTTTTTCAATAGTATACTTCTAATTCCATACAATTTCATATCCGCTTAGGTAGTAGATGAGGAAATCGATGAGGGCCTTATTGATCCTGTAACTTTTATAAAAATGCACCTGAACAATAGAAGTTATTCTGTCAACTGTCTGTTCTACTAAAGCAACATACGGTTGAATTTCAGGATATTGAGATAATGATGCCGTTGCTCAGGTTGACATAAAGCCTTAAATCTTGTCTTAGAAGTAACAGAAGAATATTTTCTGATTTTGGAATAGAATAGCTTCATTAGATCTAACATATTCATTTTAAGACATCCAGCTGCTCAGTTAGAGCAAACAGGAATGGTACGGGATTACAATGGTCTGTCTAAAAAAACATATCTGCAAAAATCATAAATGTAAATAGTTGTAAGACCATTAAGAAGCCAATTGAAAGAGTAAGAAAAAATGTTAATATTCATCATACTACAGTACCATGCAATTTTTTTAAAAAGATATGAAGCAAAAAGAAGAAAACCAGCAAGAAATCTATAGGAAATGACAATGAGCATTAATTAAAATAAGGATACATAGGTTGGTACTGCAACATCACATGTACCAATTGGGTAAAATAGATATACAGTGTTCCCTCGATTTCCACGGGGGATGCGTTTCGAGACTGCCCGCGAAAGTCGAATTTCCACGAAGTAGAGATGCGGAAGTAAATACACCATTTTTGGCTATCACAAGCCTTCCCTTAACACTTTAAACCCCTAAATTACCATTTCCCATTCCCTTAACAACCATTTACTCACCATTATTACTGGTACTCACCATTGAATAAGACACTTAGTGATCCTGATATTTATAAACATAATTATTTATTAACAATAATTATTTTTTTTGTTATTTATTTGCAAAAATTATTAGTTTGGCGATGACATATGATGTCCTTGGGTGGGAAAAACCGTGGTATAGGGAAAAAACAGCAAAGTATTTTTTAATTAATATTTTTTTAAAAACCGTGGTATAGGCTATCCACGAAGTTCGAACCCGCGAAAATCGAGGGAACACTGTACAATCCATATTAATATTACAAACAAGAAAAATAAAATTTCTTACTCCTTGTTGGACAACTTTGGCACAATCTTCTGCCAGCTTCCCAAATATTAAAATATAAATGCTGCTATTCCTGGAAGATGAGTTTTCTGATTCTGAAAAGATAAATATCAGACTCAGTATATGCATATGTCTAAATACAAGAACAGCTCCTGCTCCCGCATGTGCCAATATTACAACTAAGAATACCAGATTAAGTGAGAAGGAAACCCTGGACCGTTAGGAAGAAAACACTTCTTTATGTGCAGTAGATCCCAGAACATTTTTAATATGGTAGGGAAGGATGATTAAACAATTTACTGCCCCCAAGTCATTCTACAAGCAAAATTTTGATCATCTTGTTTCACTTTACTGGTCGGCATGGTGAACAAATACTAAAAAGTAAGATTCATACCTTGGAAAACTTTTGTTCTCAAATCATATCTAACAATATTTACATTATTTACACTGCACAATAGAATTTGCACTCATTCTGTGATCATTCACTGCTGTTGTATTCTGTATATCTCACCCGCATTATCCATGTTGAATACACACCTTGTTTGATAAACCTAAACAAGAATATAATCATTAGAATAGAGTACTGTACTCATTATGCTGAAATACCTTGAAGTACTATCTTGAAGAAAGGTTTCTCATTTCCAAGATTAATCAATTGATAGGATGTAACAAATGATCCCTAAAACAGAAAAAATACCCTAATTAATGCATTTTAAAACTGTATAAATAAATCATATTCAGAACTTCAAACTATATTATCTCCCACATCCCTTTGAAATATTTCTAGCATACTAAAGAGATTCAGAGGATTTTATAGAGGCATAGGAATTAAGATAAATTTATTATTTAATAATACATATATTGGTGGCGGCACGAATAGTATTTGCACAGAAATGGAAAGAAAAGACGATACCAAAAGATATTGAGGTATTCAAAAAAATTATAGAATGTGCAGAATTAGACATCATGACTAAACGTCTGAATAATCAAACCGAAACAGAATTTTATAAAATACAGTATGGGATAAAGTATATGATTGGTGGAATTTTAAAAATAGCATTAAAAATTAAATATATAAGAATAAATGACTATTTGAAGAATTATAAGATAGAATGAAATAGTTTATATTATAACTAACTTAGAAGTGTTTCTTTTTTCTTTTTTCTGTATTACTAATAATTTGTTTACTTCTCTTTTTATATAAATATACATATACAAGTATATAACTTTTTAAAATACAAAGAAATTCAATTAACAAGTTTAATATTAAAAATATAGAATTAAATTCAACAAGAATGTAATTCACAAGTGTGGTACTTCTGCATAGATCTGGTAACAGTTAGGGTTTTTTATATTCTGTATTACCGTGTTTCCCCGATAGTAAGACAGTGTCTTACTATCTTTTTACCCGCAAAAGCCCCACTAGGTCTTACTTTCGGGGTATGTCTTACATACCCCCCCCTGCCGTTTCCCGCCTCCACTAACCAAATTGACAGGGTGAAGTCGGGAAGACCCAGGGAGGCCGCCCAGCAGCTGATCTGCTCGGTTCCCTCCGCTTTGACGGCGCTGGTCCGCTCGCTCGTTCCCGCAACCGACCCGCTTCCCCGACACGCGTCTGGAGGGGAGGAGCCGCTCTGCGCAGTTGGGCAGCCCCACCTGCCTGCCGGAAAGGAGGCGGGCGAAGGAGGGCGCAGCTCCGGCCGCCCGCTCGGCTCGCTTCTACAACTTCGGACCAGCGCCGTCCTTCGCCTCGCATTTCCGGGTTGGCGAGCCTGGATTGTTTTTCCTGCGAGCGCTGGTCCCCGCTAAGCCTTCTGCGCCTGACTCTGCGAGGCGAGAGGGAAGAAGGAGAAGCGCTTCTCCTTCTTCCCTCTCGCCTCGCCGAGTGAGGCTTCGGACCAGCGCCGTCCTTCGCCTCGCATTTCCGGGTTGGCGAGCCTGGATTGTTTTTCCTGAGAGCGCTGGTCCCCGCTAAGCCTTCTGCGCCTGACTCTGCGAGGCGAGAGGGAAGAAGGAGAAGCGTTTCTCCTTCTTCCCTCTCGCCTCGCAGAGTCAGGCGCAGAAGGCTTAGCGGGGACCAGCGCTCGCAGGAAAAACAATCCAGGCTCGCCAACCCGGAAATGCGAGGCGAAGGACGGCGCTGGTCCGAAGTTGTAGAAGCGAGCGGGCGGCCGGAGCTGCGCCCTCCTTCGCCCGCCTCCTTTCCGGCAGGCAGGTGGGGCTGCCCAACTGCGCAGAGCGGCTCCTCCCCTCCAGACGCGTCGGGGAAACGGGTCGGTTGCGGGGACGAGCGAGCGGACCAGCGCCGTCAAAGCGGAGGGAACCGCCGCCAGGGCGCTGCGAACTGCTCCCTCGCTTTTAGTACCGTGTTTCCCTGAAAGTAAGACATATGTCTTACTTTCGGGGTATGGCTTATATAAGCCGACCCCCCTGAAACCCCCCATATGTCTTACAATCGGGGGGGTCTTACTATCGGGGAAACACGGTAGTTAGACTTCTACGACAAGCGGAGCAATGGCAGCTCCTTAAATGTTTGATGTTGTATGTGTTTGTTTGTCCTTTTTTGAAAATAATAAAAAATATTTTTTTTTAAAAAAAGGAATTAAGATATAAATATAAGGCAATTCCAACCTGGCAAGACAACATCATCACTTCTCTGCCACAAGCAACTTTCAGAGGAACTCAATACAATTAGATAAAATAATTTTCATTTCCTTTCAAAGCCAACAGTGAACCGTTGACAATAAGTGTTATGATTGGGATGATGACAACAATTCAGTCTACAATCTTAACTTCACTAACCTTGTAATAGGCATCAGTGAATTTAGTGGAACTTATTTCTGAGCAGACATAGAACTATGTTGCTGGCCATTTTGAAAGCATTTTGTAAAACTGACAAAATTGAGTTAAAATATTTTTCTTACAAAACTGTGGCTCTTCCTAATGTTCCTTTTTACTTTGTAGTTCTCAGTTCACCCATTATCAGCAATAAAAAACACATCATATTTGGCTTAATGTCATGCACGCTGTATATATGAATACCAATGAAGTCTGATTGCATGATTTTTCTGCAGGTTTTCCTCAGAATAAACATAAGTAGTATGTAAACAGAAACTGAAATACTTGTTCAACATCAAGGAAAAGCAAAGATCTCTAAGATTGGAATCTGTATATAAAAATGTCAACAACAGGCTTAATCTATTATTGTACCTTAAATCACAAAGCGTATGTTCCAAAGCATAGGGGATATAACATAACACACCTACTCTTTATATTGGAATAACTATGGCACAATAGAAAATTGCTGACAGACATAGAATTCATTCTATATTGAATACAAAGGGGGGGAAATTCTGATATGGTTTAACCAATTTAAAAAATGGCTAGGAGACTTTACAAACTATTTAAAAGAAAAGTAAAAAAAAATTCTAATAATTCACTAGATAGGTTTTTATTCCAGCAATGTTAGCTTTATATACTAAAGATTTCTCCAGCTGTACGTTTGTATCAATAAAACAAAGTTGTATATTATATAGAGTATAATTGTCTAGGATTGTGCCCTAAGCAGGCAGCCTTGTCTCTTTAGAAAAAAAATAAAAGACATGAATGGATCATATGGATTCCCATATGGAAAAGGTTCACTTAAAAATCCCTGTTTGTATGTCAAAGATCCAATTTAGAATTACTAAATTGCTTGTGTAAAATAGTCTGGGTTTGCCCGCCCCCCTACAGGAATTGGTATTATTCAAGATCAGGAAAAGAAATAATTAGATTTAAACTGAAGCACTGCAGGATAGACACCGTGTAAAGAAATCTTCAGGTTTGTAGGACTAAATCATACAAGAGATTTAACCTAATGGTTATTACAACAGGGGGTAGGCTATCTAGTTACATGAGAGGAAGGGTATGACCACCCAGAGATACTGGAAATCAGGTGGCATATAATGTAATACAGTGATCCCCCGCTCGTTGCGAGGGTTCCGTTCCAGGACCCCCCGCAATGAGCGGGTTTTCGCGAAGTAGCGCTGCGGAAGTAAAAACACCATCTGCACATGTGCAGATGGTGTTTTTACTCCCGTAGCGCTAGCGAGGAGCCGAAGATTGGGGGCGGCGCGGCTGTTTTAAAACGTCGCCGCCGGCATGGGGGGCTTCCTAGCAGCCCCCCAAACCCGGGTTGGGGGTCCGGGGGGTGCTGGCAAGCCCCCCATGCCGGCGGCGACGTTTAAAAACAGCCGCGCCGCCCCCAATCTTCGGCTCCTCGCTAGCGGGCGGGCAGGCGGCGGACAAGCCGTTCGCTGGCGCTCGCTCTCGCAGCTTTCGAGCTGAGTCCTGAAGCGAATTCGCTTCAGGACTCAGCTTGAAAGCGGCGAGAGCCAGCGCCAGCGAACGGCTTGTCCGCGCTCGCTCTCGCCGCTTTCCAGCTGAGTCCTGAAGCGAATTCGCTTCAGGACTCAGCTCGAAAGCGGCGAGAGCCAGCGCCAGCGAACGGCTTGTCCGCGCTCGCTCTCGCCGCTTTCGAGCTGAGTCCTGAAGCGAATTCGCTTCAGGACTCAGCTCAAAAGCGGCGAGAGCCAGCGCCAGCGAACGGCTTGTCCGCGCTCGCTCTCGCCGCTTTCGAGCTGAGTCCTGAAGCGAATTCGCTTCAGGACTCAGCTCGAAAGCGGCGAGAGCCAGCGCCAGCGAACGGCTTGTCCGCGCTCGCTCTCGCGGCTTTCGAGCTGAGTCCTGAAGCGAATTCGCTTCAGGACTCAGCTCGAAAGCGGCGAGAATGAACGGCGTGGGCGGGCGAAGGGCGGGCGGCAGCGAGGAGTTTGCGTGGGCGGTGGGGAAACTCCTTGCTGATGCCCGCTGCTCGCCCTCCCGCCAGCAAGAGGGGGAAGACCCAGGGAAACCGCCCAGCAGCTGATCTGCCGGGTGCCATCTACGCATGCGTGCCCATAGAAAAAAAGGGCACGCATGCGCAGATGGTGTTTTGACTTCCGGGTTGAAAAATCGCAAATTACCCTGTTCACAATGGTCGGGGACGCAATAACCGGGGGATCACTGTACAGTGATACCTCTACTTAACAACGCCTCTACTTAAGGACTTTTCTAGATAAGAACCAGGTGCTGAAGATTTTTTTGCCTCTACCTAAGAACCATTTTCTACTTAAGAACCCGAGCCTGGAAAAATTTCCCAGGAAATTTTAGAGCGGCACGAAGGCCTGGCCAATTTCCTGCCATTCCCCCTTTAACCCTGACCATCTCGGGCTTTTCTGGGTTTCCAGAGGAGCCTTTCAGTGGCGCTTAAGGAGGATTTGGCAATCCAGAGCGAACGGAACGTTTTCCTTTCTCTGGGCGCTTGGAGAGGGAATAAACCACTTTGCTGTGGTGTCTCCCTCGTGCTGCCTCCCATACACCCAGTGCGAAGTTGTCTCCTGGAGCATCTGGGAGCGGAAAGGCAAAAGTGGGCGCTCACCTCACCTTCTTCCTTCGGCAGCGACTGTCCTACTATTCTTCTTCCTCCTCCTCCCACCCAAATTCCAAGCTTTTATTTCTTTCCTAATGGGTTTGCACGCATTATTTGCTTTTACATTGATTCCTATGGGAAAAATTGCTTCTACTTAAGAACCTGGTCACGGAACAAATTAAGTTCTTAAGTAGACGTACCACTGTATACTACAGTTGTATGTAAATTTAGTCAGATGTTCAGACTAGATTTTTGTTTATCTATGATAAATTCTGAGAAAGATACCGTAGCTATTGTTTTGTAATATTAATATTATTATTATATTAACAATACAACACAGCAAGAGATCACTATGCATTATTATTATTATTACTACTACTATTATCCTCAAAATGTCGCTACAGAGCACTGCACACCAAGACAACTAGACACAAGGTTTTTTCCCAAACACCATCACTCTGCTAAACTAATTCCCTCAACACTGTCAAACTATGTATTAGCTCTGCACGACTATTGCTACTAGTTTTTCCTCATCATTCCTATTACCCATTTCCTCCCACTTGTGACTGTATAACTGTAACTTGTTGCTTGTATCCTTCAGATATTTATTAATATTGATTGTTTCCTCATTGCTTATTTGAACCCGGACAATCATTAAGTGTTGTACCCCGTGATTTTTGACAAATGTATCTTTTATTTTATCTATACTGAGAGCATATGCACCAACACAAATTCATTGTGTTTCCAATCACACTTGGCCAATAAAGAATTCTATTCTATCTATTCTATTACTATTATGTTTAGAGCTTTGGAATTCCAAATACAGTATATATTTATCTGCCTGACATCTGGGGCAACGCTCAAAGGACAATCCTCCCTAGCAAGTGGGCTGTTTTAGGAAGACAAATTGCATCCATTTATTTGGGAATCCGTCCCAATTATCAGTGTTTCCCAATCTTGGCAATTTGAAGATGTCTGGAGTTCAACTCCCAGAATTCCCTAGCCAGCAAATGATAGCTGGGTAATTCTGGGAGTTGAAGTCCATACATTTTCAAGTTGCGAAGATTGGGATACACTGGATTAAATAAACCCTTTAAAAAAAAAACTAAACATTAAATATACCCCATCCTCCTCGAGCACGTCTTATGTCGAAAAAGTAGAGGCAGGGCAACTTTTCTGCAGCCCGTTAAGTCCCCCCGTATTTCAAGGCTGGCATTTGAAATGCATGAACTGTTTTTACCTGGATGTATTGGTTCGCATAATCGCGCCCCAGCTGTAAATGCTCGAGACCGATTTTCTGTAGGTGGTTGGGCAGATGATTTTTTACCACCCTAAGGGACCCACTCAATACTTCCAGAGGCATGGCGCTGGATCCGGACCCACATTTAGCGGGAAAGATGCCTAAAAGAGGCGGGAAGAAACGGTTCTTCCCAGGACCGAGAAATCCTCTGCCTTTCTCCTACCAAGCCGTTCTAGCCATTCTCACTCTTTCATTTGTAAGCCGGAAATTACAGAACGGGAAAGATGCGCATGCGCTCTTGGCAAAGTGAAGTTCTGCGAACGATGTAATCCGTTCTTTTCGCTATTGTGCGAGCTAATGAAGAACGTTTAGAGCGCGGGCTTCCTTCGCTTCGCTTGTCAATGCTAGAGATTTATAACCTCTCAGCGCAGCAATTATTGTATCTCACCACTGTTTTCTTCTAAACTTGCATATTTCTCATATCTTTCTTTGTCTATATCTTCTTCTTTGGTTGCTCTTCTCGACACGTTTAAAGTTATCTATATCTTTCCTAAGTGGGTACAATATTCCAACTATAGTTTGACATAAACTATGGTTTATGCAAAACAGAGGAACACTGGTTTATATTCTGTCTCAGAAGAAATGTCTAGACTAGAGGATCACAGCCTAATTATTATTACAGATATTAATACATTACAGGTGCAACATCTGTTCCTTATACATAAACTAGTTAAAATTTATTTCTGGCCATTAACTCTTGCTTTCCCATTGGAATTTTTTACATCAAGGTGCATATTTAGCTTTTTCAGAAAGGCTGCAAAGTCCATTTTATTCCCCTGTCTTTAATTCTTTATTGGACTATTAGTGTCTGATGGTAGCAGAAGTTTACTTGTGAGAAGTAGGTGGACAATGAACACCAGGACTATCTATCTATCTATCTATCTATCTATCTATCTATCTATCTATCTATCTATCTATCTATCTATCTTTCTATCTATCTATCTATCTATCTATCTATCTTTCTATCCATCCATCCATCCATCCATCCATCCATTTACTGGATTTGTATGCTGCCCCTGTGCAGGGCCAAAAACTTGGCTTCTACGCATGTACAGGGGGAAAAAACAAAATTAAAAAACATCAGAATAAAAATTTGATATTTTTTTTTAAAAAAGAGATGGTGGCATCCACGGACTGGTGCCTACCAATCCAGTTCAGTGATGTCATGGTGACATCACCAGTTCACTACTGGTGACTACCAGTTCGGGCAAATCAGTCCGAACTGGGAGGAACCCACCTCTGTTCCTACAGCCACTATTACTTCCCTTAATCTGTACCTCTGCAACACCTGCATGGATTTTTCCAGTTCCTGAAGTTCTTAATTAATTTCCTTATTTCTGGATATTAAAGCAGCTTTAACATTTTTACTATTTCTTAACTCTGTTTGCTCCGGCTGGATTTCATATATTTAGAGGTTTAGTCTTTTATGAAATGATCCAGAAGTTAATCCTGAAGTGGATGGCATTTAAAGAGCTGGCTATTCTTGTTCTTGTTAGTTGCTAAGTCATGTTCAACCCATTGCGATCACATGTATATAGAGATAGAGATAGAGAGATTATGTGTGTGTGTGTGTGTGTGTGTATGTACTGTAAGTATGTATGTATGTGTGTGTATGTATGTATGTATGTATGTATGTATGTATGTATGTATACTGTACATCCAAATAATTTATATAAGGTTCAAGATAGTTTTTTTTCAAATGAGAATATTGCAACTAATCCTGATATTATCACATTACCTTCTTATCAAATTACATCAAATAAACAACGTTTATGTTATTAATTAAAATTTCATGTTGTTCAGTTTATGTTATTTAAAACAGGCAATAAGGCTAGGTAGCAAAAATTCTTGCAATTGAATTCAGTTTCATATGCGACTACTATGATGAACAGTAGATGGTGATATTGGTAAAGAAAGAAGAATGTCATGAGTAATAAAAGGATGAAGAAAAACATCCCATTAAAAGTAGCAGAAATAATTAGTGATTTTAGAATTAGGTTTTAATGTTACAAACCTTTGTTATAATTTATTCAGCATTAAGAAGAATCTCAATTTAATTTATTATTTAAAATTGTGTCTTGATTTCAGAGTAGCACTTGACTTTGGGCCACCATTTTATCTTAATATTTTATTAATTGCAGCAAATCAATTTAGGGTAATAAGAGTTAAGGGAACCCTGCACCCAGCAAAGGTTTCTTTCAGCTTTTAAGGCAGCTATTTATGGGCTGTTTGTTTAGTGATAGTGCACTCATGGTTACACTACACCCACTAAAACAAGTGGAAAAGGCAAGTTAGATCCAATCCAAGATGTTCATCAAAATGTTATAAAAATAGGCTCACTTATTCTTGCCAGTGTATCTTTCCATAAGCAATGGGATCGTCAGGCTTTCAACAAACATTTTTAAGTCTCATTTCAGACAAAAAGCAGTGTCATATAAAGTTGAGGTTTTGTTTTTACTTGAAAGAGAAGCAGGGAAACAGGGACAAGCCAGTTTGGTGTAGTGATTAAGGCAACAGGCTGTAAATAAGGAGACTATGAGTTCTAGTCTTGCTTCAGGTATAAAGCCAGTTGGATGAATTTGGCACACTTTCCACCAGAAGAAGAAGAAGGGAAGGGCAAACTAACTCTGAAAAAGAAGAAGAAAAAACTACATGGACTTCTGTGCTCGAGGAGTTTGGGCACAAGGTTGACACAAATACACCACTATCTTGACATGGATATCGGTGTACAATGTACATACAAGCAACAAGTCATAAATCGTGATCATAATCATCATAAGAGACATTCATCAGAAATTATGGCTATAGTTTGAAGACCCTTGATTTAGTGCCATTAAAAAAAATTCAAATAATTTTCTATGGACCACCAAAACTTTCTTGTGGATCACCAGTGGCTCACGGATCACCAGTTGGTGACCACTGCCCTATAGCATTGTCTTGAGGGAAGATGTTCAAACAATTTATATCCAGGATGTGAGGAATCGGTAGCAGAGGAGAGTTCCTCCCAGTTCGCATCAGTTCTATAGAATTGATAGCAAACCACTGGTGACATCACAGAGCTGCTTCTGTTGGTGCTGGTCCATGGACACCACCATCTGTTTTTTTGGATGGGGGGGAAATGGGGCAGGGATTTTTGCTTGTTTTTTCTTCTGCACATGCACAGAAGCTGAGTTTTTGGCACTGCGCATGTGCCACATCTTGTTTTTGGTTTGATTTTTTAAATATTTTTTTTTAAAATTGGGAATTTGTTGGTGATTTTTGGCACTGTTCATGAAAAAAAGCATACACATGCCCATGTAACATGACCCTGTGGTGCGGGAGGAACCAAACCGGTGGTGAAGTAAGTTGGAACCCATTTCTGGTCTCTAAATATTTTCACATCCCTCTTTCTGGCTTTGCAGTATAGAGGTCCTCAATGGAAGGCAGGCTGGCAGCAATTTTTTTCCCTGCAGTTTTAATTACCCATTGAAGTCTCTGTCTATCTTGTTTGGCTGCAGTGCCAAACCAGATAGTTACAGAGGTGCAAATGACAGACCCAATAATTTCTTCGTAGAACTGGATAAATGTCTTTTTAAAAAACTGAATGTCCAAGTAAAAAGAAATATATATTTGATATAAAAAGGCAAAGATACTTTAACCAGTATTTTCAAAACAAGGATTATGGAAACTATGCTTAGGATAGAGTAGAGAAAGGAAGAAATTCTGGTTCTTTGGCAATAAGAAAATCTTAGAGAGGTTTTGATCCTTGATTAACTTACAGGTGGCTGACTTAATATTAAAAAGATATTATGAAACATAGATGCCAATATTTGAAGAACAAAGAATAATTTGGGTCCCCAGATTGTATTACAATTAGCTGATTTATTTTGAAATTAGAAATATTTCAAAACTGGGCTATTTTTTCCAGGAAGTAAAAACGATGCTCAGATTAGCAAAAGAAAGCAGTGGTGTAAATCTAGAAATAGTTTAGCTAAGATGCCTCTGCAGTCCTTTACATTTTTAGTATGGATCACTTTTCTAGATCCCTGTTTCTCCTGCTTTCTTGTGAGATAGAATTGGTTACTCACGCCAATAAAATAAAAATCTTCAATAAAATAAAAATATAGGTAGGTACACATGCACAATCAATTTGACTTAGCTCTTGCATTACAATGTTCATAATATGGAATATTCTGAAGGATTAATTTCTGGAGTCCTTAGAACAATCCTTAATGCCAAGTGTTTTTTTCCCTAGCAGAAAAAACAAGAGGACACAAGATCTCTACAGCTGCAAACTCTGACCAAAAGTTGGGACTTTATGAATTTCAACATTATCAACAAGTTCCTTATTAGAGGTTTGTAATAGTTTTCTCTTGTCATGTGTGTGTGTTCGGATATAAAATGTATATTATTCCAAGTCTTACATTTATTCCCACATAAGTTCCACTTAACCCAAAAGTATGATAAAACAGAAAATCTGTGGGTTGCCATCAGAAATGATATCAAATCACTATGGCATAGGGGCTTTGATATTGAATTGGGACCAAGAAAGTCCCAATTCAATATTACATGGTGATATATCTCACAGAGCATCTTTATATGGACTGAGAAGTATATCACCATTATATGGGTGACTATCTCTCAGTCCAGCCCATTTCATAGTTTGTTGTTGGAATGGTAAAGTATGACAAAGATGCCATCTTTAACTTCTGGGAGATTCTCAAAAACATCTAGAGATATGCTATCTTGAAATGGCAGGGCATAATTCTAAGCAATTAATGACATGGTTTTTAATTTTCAAATGCTTTGTTTAAATAATTTTTTAAGTAAACTGCTTGGTAAATAGAATGTTCCCTTTTTTTGATGTTCGAGGACAGTGATGGCGAACCTACGGCATGGGTGCCATAGGTGGCACATGGAGCCTTATCTGCTGGCCATTGCCCTAGCTCAGCTCCAACCTGCATGTGTGTGCTGGTCAATTGATTTTTGGCTTCCACAGAGGGGTTTTTGGCTTCCAGAGAGCCTCTGGAGGATGGAGGAGGGCATTTTTACCCTCCCCCAGGTCCAGGGAAGCATTTGGAACTTGG
This sequence comes from Erythrolamprus reginae, assembly GCF_031021105.1. Classification (NCBI taxonomy): domain Eukaryota; kingdom Metazoa; phylum Chordata; class Lepidosauria; order Squamata; family Dipsadidae; genus Erythrolamprus; species Erythrolamprus reginae. Next base: position 26,766,400 of record NC_091955.1, on the reverse strand, counting down.
GGAGGGTGAAACATGAGCATACTGGGCCCACCAGAAGTTGGGAAACAGGCTGTTTATGGCCACCAGAGGGCCCCTGGGAGGTGGGGGATCCCCAGGCATTGAATTATGGAGGTGGGCACTCACACATGCACAATAGGACGCACACATGCTCTTTCGGCACCCAAGGAAAAGTACTCATCTTTATCAACAAATTTCCCACAGGTGTTCTGCAGAATCTCAATTTTATAAATGATATTTTCTGTAACAGCATGGAGATTCTGAATCTTGTATTATGAAAATGGCAATGATGGGTACAAGCGTTAGCATATTTATTACAGTTATCACTGAACAAAACAAGATTTCCAACTGGGAAGATAAGCATAGGATTATGCTTTAAGAACTCTTTATTTATATCTTGTATAATTATGCTAGAAATAGAGTGAACACTGAAGACACAAAACCAAATGATTCATTGTTGAAGTTAACTGCAAAGTTTTATAGAGCAAAGTATGACATTTTCTACATAGAATATATCAAAATGTTGTATTTAACTTTCGGAAAAGGAATTAATACATTTAGGCTATGGTGGGAAATTATGAAGTGCTCACCTAATATATAAACACAATCCATATTTTTAGAAGAATTAACATTTGGAAAAGTAGAATATATCTATAGAATATACTGTATCTATCTAAGTATCTATAGTCAAACAAGCCCACTGCCACTGCATTTATTTTTATACATAATAATAATAATAATAATAATAATAATAATAATAATAATTTATTAGATTTGTATGCCGCCTCTCTCCGTAGATAACGAATAACTGATAAAAGATAACTGAAACGATTTTGATATTAAAAAAAGATTCTATTAGTTAGAATTAGTAGGGAGTGTCTATGGATTTTCCCAGTCATCGAAGTCATGGTTTTCTTAAAGGTGCTTTTTTCAAAAGGTAACTGGACTTCATTTTTTCCTTGAAGATATTTTGCTTCTTATCCAGGAAGTTTATTCAGTTTGGATTGAAGAAGCTTCTTGGATGAGAAGTGAAACATCTTCAAGAAAAAAAATGTTCATTTGCCTTTTGGAAAAGCAACTTCGGGACAACTTCATTCCAGAATATCTTCAGCCTATTCACTGTCTTCCTTCCTCTAAGACAGTGCTTCTCAATTATTTTCTGTTACACCTCCCCCCAGGAAGAAGTAAACATTTCACTCCTCTACCCACCCCCGCCATTCTCTGCCGGGACAATTGTTTGCTATATTTGGCACATTTTCACTGAAAAAACTCAAGTTTTTTCACAAACGCAAGTGTAATGTGTTTAAGTGACAAACGCAAGTGTAATGTGTTTAAGTCTTAATTTATTTCACTCCATGCTGTCCATTGCCAACATTTTTAGACACAATAAACATACTAGTCTTTCCTCATCTCCCACTGTAGTCACAGTGAAGCCAAACGCTACATAAGCTTTATCATATTTCCTTGTCTTAGCTTTCAGGAGACTTATGTTTGTCTCATTATCTCCATCTCTATCCTCCTTTCTTTTTATCCCTGTTAAATATTTTTCTATATTGTCTCTTAAGGGTTTGTTATCTGTACATATCTCCTGCTCTGTGCTGTGTGCTATTGTTCAGTGCAAAAAACCCCTATTCCCTGTGGCAAAACCCATTACCAAATTCCCTGGGGTCAACCCCCCCCCCCCGACATCACTCTGCGCCTTCCCACGGGGCCCCACCCCGCTATTTGAGAAGCACTGCAAGAGTACATGGCAGAAAATGTTAAATAGTGAAGGTATCCATTCTTTAGAGTACACGTATGCTCTTAATGAAAAATAAGCATTGATCTGGCATCAAATCTTTCAGAGATCATAGCTAATTAGCTCTTCAAAGAGGAATGTTTCAGGCCAAGGAACAATGAATACCTGTAGTAGTCAAATACAATAATGGCCTAGTTGAACAGAAGTTACGCCTCATATTAATTTTGTTCCAGAAAGTTTATTAGTTTTTTAGATCATTATATTTTTAAATTCTGTAATGTAGATTTTGAAACTAACAAGAGATCCATTGCTTGTCCCTGACTATAAAAGACATTTGATGATGATTGATTGATTGCTTTATCTCTCTCTCTCTCTCTCTCTCTGTCTGATATGCAAACATTTTCATTCTATTTAAAGTATTCTTGAAACACAAATTGAGAAGATAGAACAGCTTTCCCCCTCCTTGAAAAAGAGAAAAATAATTTCTGCTTTGATATTGATGTCAGTTTGTTCTATGATCTCGAGTGACACATATCAAAAAAGCAGGTGCACACATTTATGTATAGACACCTGGATAATAAAATCTGTTTTTCATTTTAGATAACTCATTCATAAGCATCATTTAGACTCAAGGTTTTTTTTATAAAGCAATTGGCATAGAATACTTACCAGAGAAGCATTAATATGGACATAGGGAAAAGTTAAAAAGAAATATTATACAAAATTGCCAAATTGGGTTTTGCCAATGGAGGCAATGATATGTCCAAATACATTAGATTTTTAAAAAGATGATAAGATACAAAGAATTATTAGTTGGCCAGGGGAATCTTAAATCAAATCAAGAACTAAAAGAAGGGGGTATGATCATAGATTGGTGGCTACACAATCAAGATATAGAAAATATATGGAAGAATATGGAATTTCAAAGGATATCACAACAATTAGATGTAATAATGATGTGGAATGAAGAAAAAATTATAATAAAAGCATATAGACACTTACTGGAAGTAGGAATAAAAGAGGAAATTGTGAAAGGTTTGATGGTTGCATGGGCATAAAATACAGGTTGTAATGTAAATTTAGAGGAATGGGAAACAATATAGAACAAGAATTGCAAATTGACATTATCAACCACATTTAAAGAAAACCGATATAAAATGCTTTATAGGTGGCATTTAATGCCAGTGAGTTTGGCAAAAATGTATACAAACAAGAAACCAGATTTCTGGAAATGGAAAAGTAAGGGTGGAACTTTTTACCATATGTGGTTGCAATGCCCCAAAGCGAAGAAATATTGGGACCATATAAGGAGATGGCTACAGGAGATAATAGGAGAACAAATAAAATTTAAACCTGAACTATTCTTATTAGTAATAATTAACCAAAAGATAAAGGGACAATTCCAATACATCATTTTACACATAGTAACCACAGCAAGAATTGTATATGTTCAATGTTGTAAACTTGAAAACATACCAAGCAATGAAAGGATTATACACAAGATACTGGAATGTGCAAAGATGTATAAGCTCATATTAGCAATGAAAGGCAACGAAGAAACAGAATTTTATGAAGTGTGGAATAAGTGGTATAATTGGTTAGAACAGAGAAATAAAGATGTATAGAAATAACCGTATGAAACATATGACATAGTACTGTTAAAAATGTTTATTGATGTGTAAATTGGAAAAAATTAGAAAAATTACAAAGAATACTTACCAGAGTTCAGACTTGTGGGAAAATAGACATTATGCTTGCCTATTGTTTATTACGTTTATTATTCTATAGGAACAGTTTTGACTTCTTTATGTGACTTTTGATGAGGAAGGCTTCTTTTCTTATATCCCATTTATATTATTGACTTTTGGTGTAAGAAAAGCACTATTGAATTTGGTCAAAGTAATTTTCTCTAGCATTCTTTCTTTCAGTACCCAAGCAGTTACCTTCAGGAAGCCCACAAGCAGAATCTAAAGCCAATTCAGTGCTCTTTAGTTTCTGAGCAATTTGAACAAATGTGTGAATGTTATATAACGTAGTTCACAAATATGCAAGCAGGCATGCTATCCATCCTGACTGCATAACAGAATGATTCATAATTAGTGGTGACACGAGATGCAAGCTGAAAATAATATTTTTAATGTGTTTGTTTGTTTTTTAAATGTATAAAGCTTCCCCCTCACAATTTATGACTCTGGGCACTGTACACTTATAAAAAATAAGCAAATATTTTGCTCCCACCAAAACCACTGAGAAAAGTCAAATCACCTGAGCTGGTCCAGAAACAAACATATCATGGTAGATGGTTGTGAAGGCTACTGAAAGATCAAAGAGGGTCAGGAGGAATGTACTTCTACAATCAAGATTCCACATAGCCCACCAGAAAACATAACTAATGCCATCTTGATACTATGTCCAACCTAAAACTCAACTGAAAGGTCTCCAGATTATCTCATATTTCTACAATATTTTGAAACTACAATTTACTGCTTTCTCTTGCCGTCAAATGGATACTAGATGTATAAATGTAAAATGTCCTGTTTGATCCATTGACTTGTTAGGAAGGGTAGAATCATCCACTTTTCCTAAGACCCATTTACCACCATTTAAATCAGGGGTGGGTTCTAATTTACTTCACTGCGAGTTCGCTTCCTCCTGCACCGCATGGCCAGACACATGCGCAGTGTCAAGAACTCAGCTTCTGCACATGCACAAAAGCAAAAATTAGCATGCGCAGAACCCCAAAACAAGATGGTGACATGCACGGACTGGTACCAACAGAACTGCTTTGTGATGTCATCGCCAGTTTATTAACAGTTCTAAAAAACCGGTTAGAACTGGTAGGAACCCATCTCTGATTAGAACTGGTAGGAACCCATCTCTGATTTAAATCCACTGGAAGGCATTAGCATGGGTCTAGAACACAGATGGTCAGACCTATAGGACCATGGACTTTCTCCACTTATTCAAGCTCAAATTCCTCCTGCATAACTGCATTGGAATGATTTATTCAAAATTGAAAGAATTATTCTAGGACTAGTAGAAAAATTAATCCTTTATTTATTCCATTATGGGGGGATAAAAAAGCCCACTGCAAAGATTATTTTAATTAAGTATTGGTTATCCTCTAGAATTTTTTTGCATGATGGAAATTATCCTGTGGAATATTTTATAATATGGAATATGGGCCTTTTACACTTAAATTATTACAAGTTAGTCTATTGGGGACAATAATAGGAGACGTGCTAGACTTGTTTTGCTATTAAAATCAAGAACCACCTGTGTTTTCTAAGATGAATGGCTATGGCAGAGAAGCAGAATTATAAAACTGGAATTTCCTTTTTGAAGACAAAAATCATATAAAATACTTCAACTTAAAAATACTTAATAATGTGGCATAGTAAAATTTTGGAATTTACCAAATTTTTATTTCCCACCTAACTATATATAGTGAAACAAAGTTCTTTTTTCACATTTTACAATTTAAGTTGTCTTTTCAACATTTTGGAATACAAGCCTTAAAGATACATATATTGAGGGAATAATATATCTTAGTGGTAAAATGTATCTTAGTGGTAAAAAAAGATAATTACTGTATATAGAGAATCCAAACTTGCATTCAAATATTCACAATATTCATTATGCTTTCCTATAGAAAAATTTCAAACTGATGCAAAAATGGACCAAAAGGAAGGTAAGAAAAACAAGGAACTAAAATAAAAAAGTGTAGCATTAACATTGCAATAAACGTCCTGCAGTTTGGCTACTTAAATATTTTAGACATTAAATCGAAATTGGGTCTTGTCAGATTGATTATGTAAAACAGCACTGCAGTTACTGAAGCCTTGAGAAAATGGGAAAAGAGCCTAAAGACATGGTATTTAAAGAACTAGGTCTCCACACTGAAACCTATTCCATCGAATTCCAAAAGTTTTATTTCTCAGCAGATAAGGATAGGATTGGGTATCATGTGCTCATTTAAGTAAATAAGTAAATCACATAACAATCAACTACATCTTAGTTTGCAATCTTGTATAATAAATGGTATGTAGAGCCGAGGTGGCGCAGTGGTTAGAATGCAGCACTGCAGGCTACTTCAGCTAACTGCTAGCTGTAGTTCAGCAGTTCAAATTTCACCACCGGCTCAAGGTTGACTCAGCCTTCCATCCTTCCGAGATGGGTAAAATGAGAACCCAGATTGTTGGGGGCAATATGCTGATTCTCTAAACCACTTAGAGAGGGCTGTAAAAGCACTATGAAGTGGTATATAAGTCTAAATGCTATTGCTAAACAAACCCTTTAGGTATTCAGTAATTATATGAAGCAAAATATAAATAGCCACATTCTGAAAGGTTCAATCAATAAAATACAGTATGTTCATGAAATAACGTGGATAAAATATAGTGTGTTTATAAAAACACAACGCTCTCTCATTGCCCTATATCAAGCTTTTTCCACTATTAACAGGATCTATGCAGTATACTCACTGTTTGCCAATATAAATATTATCTAGTCATTTAGTTATCCATCTTGTCTGCATACATGTACAATTATTACTACACTGGTACATAGCAGGTTCTCTGATTTCTTTTAACTGCAGATTGGGATACAAGTGGTCCTCAGGTAATGGCAAAGGACCGTTATGGTTTAAAGTTATGATGACTGTATTGTATTGGCAGTTCTGTGTTAGCAAAAACTTCAGAAGAGAAGGATTTAGGGGTAGTGATTTCTGTGATGTCTCAAAATGGGTGAACAGTGCGGTCAGGCAGTAGGGAAATACTTGGCTGCATAGTTAGAGGTGTAACAAGCAGGAAGAGGGAGACTGTGATCCCGCTGTATAGAGCGCTGGTGATACCACATTTTGAATACTGTGTACAGTTCTGGAGACCACACCTACAAAAAAATATTGATAAAATTGAACGGGTCCAAAGATGGGCTACAAAAATGGTGGAAGGTCTTAAGCATAAAACGTATCAGGAAAGACTTAATGAACTCAATCTGTATAGTCTGGAGGACAGAAGGGAAAGGGGGGACATGATTGAAACTTTTATATATGTTAAAGGGTTAAATAAGGTTCAGGAGGGAAGTGTTTTCAATAGGAAAGTGAACACAAGAACAAGGGGGCACAATCTGAGGTTAGTTGGGTGAAAGATCAGAAGCAACGTGAGAAAATATTATTTTACTGAAAGAGTATAGATGCTTGGAACGAACTTCCAGCAGACACGGTTGGTAAATCCACAGTAACTGAATTTAAACATGCCTGGAATAAACATATATCTATCCCAAGATAAAATATAGGAAATAGTATAAGGACAGACTAGATGGACCATGAAGTCTTTTTCTGTTGTCAATCTTCTATGTTTCTATGATCTTGAACAAGTGGTTCTTATGACTGGTCCTTGAAATTCTGGCCATGCTCAACATTTCTGCAGTCACATGATTACAATAATCACCTAGACTTTTCCTAGGACCATATGACTACAATGTAGGTTCAGAGGAAAAAAAGACTTCTTTAAATATGCTCCAAAGTGCAGAATGAGGATAAGAGCTTTCTTGGAAGTAGTTTGTCTTTTCACATCTGCTTATATCCACATAAAACTATATTTTATGGTTTCACTAGGCATTTAAAGAGCCAATTGTGTCTTATGCAATAAAGTAGGTTAATGAAATCAGAGTTTAATGCAATGAGTGAACCATGCCACTTAGTGTCAATGTAGACCTTCCTCTTGAAAGCATAATGTCCCCAAATCAACAACAATTAAAATATTATGCTGATTTCTCATGTTACCACTACCTATGGAACATTAAAGAGAATCATGAATTTTAATGGCTTTGGTTTAGAGTGAATAACTGAACAATTGATTATTTTATAAATGCATCAGAAAGGAAAAGTATATGAATAATCATTTTTATTATATTTAAATAAAAAATTAAAATGTATGTTAAATTATACAAAAGTTAGTTATTTCTTGACATTTTTACCGATGCCTTTGTAGAATTTTTAAAAACTTTATGCTGCTAGTTTTTAAAAGGTTGCATACTTATATTGTTGTTTGCTCTATACACTGTTTCAAACATTCACTGACATTAAGCCAAGCAGAACTGTTGAGAGTGAGTGATATTTATTTGTTAAGTGAATAAATACTGTTTTATGCCGTTCATCCTGAGTAGTAATGAGAGAGAGAGATTTATCTGATATTTGTAAGCTAGTAACTTTCGGCCTAGAAAGTCCTTGAAAATACATAACTTTGATATACGTATTTTTTAAAATCTACTTTCATCTGTATTTTCTCTGCTGAAATTGGATTTAAATGTACCTGATAGAAAAATATTCATTGCAGATGATTTATACATATAATTCATGCTTAATTCCTTAAAGGACCAACCAGAAAAACATATGGGTCTTTAACCATATTACCAGTGTGAGCTTTTGTGGACCAATGCACACATCTTCTTCAGGTGTAGTGCATTGTGAGCCATGAAAACATTTGCAATTATAAACTGGTTAGTCTTTAAGGTGCCACAAGATTTAGTTTTTTGTTTGCTGCGGCTAGCTCATATGGTATTCCTCTTGAAGGTAAAAAAGGGAGGGCTGTGCACAAATACATATTATATGTATTTGAGTGCAAAGCAACACAAATACTTAGAATAATCTGTGGCTGCCATATAATGTTAGGATAGGATTTAATATCTGGAATTTTAACATAACTGTCTTACACACTTTTATTCCATTAGCCAGAATAGGACTGAACATAAAAACCACATAAGGACAAGTCTGCATTTCTGGTGAACTCTGCTTGAGGAAGTGACTGGCCATAAAGCAGTTCATGGCAGCTCCCCTTGAATAACAAGAATGTGTCAGCAGGATGAGAACTGTGTGATAAAAGGATGCATATTTACATATCCTGGGGTACACAGGATGAAAGCAGCAATAAAAGACCTTGCTTTGTGGTAAACAGGAGATAACCATATTCACAACAAGGGTCCCAGGTAATTGGCCATAAGAGACATTTGTTCAGTAGAAACTAGTTACGTGCCATATGTAGATAGGAAGGACTCGGAAGTTGTGTCATATCTTAGAGTCATGTTATTGGATGTTTGTATACCACTTGACATATACGTATAACCTTACCCAATTTGCATATTCCCCCCAATAAAAGGAAGTGCACAACCCAAAACTGTGTCATTTCACCTGGAGAGAAATGTGTCCAAGTTTTCTTTCTAGGATTTGAATTTGTGAGTGACCCCATGCGTCTGGGTTGCCCTAAGTCCCTCTGAAGACCCTGTTCCCCACAGGGACTTTGTGGCATCCGCAATAATCCAAGTTGATAATACATTGGCTATATTACATGGTAGTATCTGGTTATGACATGACATTTTAACAAGGTTCTAAAAGAATGGGTGTGAACCTACAACATATTGAACTATAAACAGTAAGTTTTTAGCTTAGCAAGCTTAGCCAAACTGTGTGAATGTTCAATAACTAGTGATGGAATAAACTAGTTAGTTCAGATTTAACCCTGCTGTTCTGTTCGGGTCTGTGAGACCCGAAATCAAGGTTTGAGACCCTGTAAAAAATTTTCCCTGCATATCTGAAACTTGAAATTTCATGACTTTTCATCATTTCAGGGGTTCTCTCTATGAGAATTTTTTTTGGGGGGTGGGAGGTTTCTTTCTTGCTGAAAAAAAAAACTCCCTAATGTTATGTTCCCGGGTCACCCTGACCCGGACCGAAAACTCTTCATTTGCAGTGCTTATGTTTGGTCTTTTTGAAAGCTTTTTTCACTTGGAAAGTAGTCTGAACATTTCTTCACACAATGGAATGAAAATTGAACTGAAAAAATTAATCCTTATTGGTTTATTTTGCCCATAAATGTGCCTCCCCCCCCGTTTTTGTGAAAGTTTTTTCAATTTATGGATAGTTTTGCTTGCAAAATGCAGTCTATTTTACTGGAGTTGGTGTGGGAATGGTACCTTGAACATTTCTGAATATAAGAAAAATATAAAGGAACTGAAAAAAATGATTCTTACTGTTTTTTTAACATCAGAAATAAGGCCTCCCCCCCCCTGGCTGCTTGCAACAATTTTCACTTTTTATTTTTTTATGCTCCAAATCCGAAATATTCTTTAAAATCTTACGCATTCATTTACTCAATTTAACAATGCTGATCATCAAAAAAATATTTGTGGGGGTGGGGGAAAAATTTTTTTCTTGGCAAAAAAAAAGTCACATTTACTCTGTTCGGGTCATATAGACCCGGATCAAAATGATTTTTTTTAGGTACTTGAATTTGGTCTTTTTGAAAACTTTTTCCACTGGAAAACTAGTTTGAACATTTATGAACATAATGATATGAAAATTGAACTGGAAAAATTGAGACTTATATTTTTATTTTGATCAAAAAGCCCCTCCCCCCATCCTTTTTGAATTTCGTGTCAATTTATATTTTTTAAGGCTACAAATCCCTAAGGAATTTTCCCCCAAAAGGTTTGATATACTAAATTGAACAATCCTGAACATAAGAAAAATATAAATGAACTGAAAAAAATGACTCTTATTGGTTTATTGTTTTATACTCGAGTATAAGCCTACTCGAGTATAAGCCTATTTGAGTATAAGCATGGGGGCCCATTTATGAGCAAAATAAACCAATAAGGATCATTTTTTCAGTTTAATTTTCATATCATTATGTTCAGAAAGGTTCAAGCTACCAATCCCACACCAAAATAGAATAGTAAAATAGAATGCATTTTGCAGGCAAAATTATCAATAAACTCAAAAGTTTTGATATACTAAATTGAACAATCCTAAACATAAGAAAAATAGAAATGAACTGAAAAAAAATGATTCTTATTGGTTTATTTTTGAATATAAGACCATATCATTTTATACTCGAGTATAAGCCTACTCGAGTATAAGCCTATTTGAGTATAAGCATGGGGGCCCATTTATGAGCAAAATAAACCAATAAGGATTAATTTTCTCAGTTCAATTTTCATATCATTGTGTGCAGAAATGTTCAAGCTACCAATCCCACACCAACTTTAGTAAAATAGAATGGATTTTGCAAGCAAAACTATCCATAAATTGAAAAAACTTTCACAAAAACGGGGGGGGGAGGCACATTTATGTGCAAAATAAACCAATAAGGATTAATTTTTTCAGTTCAATTTTCATTCCATTGTGTGCAGAAATGTTCAAACATGTTTCCAGGTGAAAAAAGCTTTCAAAAAGACCAAACATAAGTACTGCAAATGAAGAGTTTTCGGTCCGGGTCAGGGTGACCCGGGAACATAACATTAGGAACTTTTTTCGAACAGAACAGCAGGGTTAAATTATAGATGAATGTTATGGGTGGTAATTTCTTGAGAATGGCCACTCTATAAATCGGTATGACAATATTTGTAGGACAACTACTGGAGTAATTTTGTTGAACATCACTCTACATATGAAATGACAATGATTATATTAAATGTTGGACACAGGTAGCGGATAATCAAACTTGCATTTTAGTTTATTATGTCTTAATTTTCTTTGTGTATTTCAGGTACACTGGTTTTGTATTATATGCATGGAATATAGCCAGTTTGCAAAAGCATTTTGTTTTATACATCCATAACACATGCAAAGGTCTACCTAAAAAAACCTACCAGTATATATCATCCAGTTAAGAACTATCAAATCCTATTTAATTTAACAGGAATTGGACATGTGTTTCAACATCTTTAATTGAATCAGTGGAATCTGAAGATGCTTAATATTGGTTGGATGAACATGCCAAATGCATTTTGGATGTGTTACAGTGTCCATTAGATCTGGGATCAAGTCCACCAGCAATGTAAGGAATAATTCATTTAAAACGTAAAGAAGTGTTTCCAGCTATATGCTGCCCTTTCTGTGTTTAAATGAGATCTCTCCTTTGCTAAATTAATACTCTTGCTAATTATCTTCTAGTTGCTGCTCAGTATTTGCCTAATTAGTTTAGCTGTGTCATCCTATTGTCAACTTGCAAATGATTCAATTAATCTTATCTTGTCTTCCCAATAGCCTTATGCTAAAATGAACAATGGCCCAGCATTTGTGTACATCTATCTTTGGGTATAATAACTGCATTATCTTGTAATTTTTTCTTATTAAAATATTTATGTATATCTTTTTATACTTTTTATACTTCTGCGCCAGCTCAGGAAGCTCAAACTGCCCAAGGAGCTGCTGATACAGTTCTATAGAGGAATCATTGAGTCTGTCATCTGCACCTCTATAACTGTCTGGTTTGGTGCTGCAACCCAACAGGACCGACACAGACTTCAAAGGATAATCAGAACTGCAGAAAAATCAATTGCTGCCAACCTGCCTTCCATTGAGGACCTGTATACTGCATGAGTCAAAAAGAGGGCGAGGAAAATATTTACTGACCCCTCATATCCTGGAAACAAATGGTTTCAACTCCTACCCTCAAAACGTCGCTACAGAGCACCGCACACCAAGACAACTAGACACAAGAACAGTTTTTTTCTGAATGCCATCACTCTACTAAACAAATAATTCCCTCAACACTGTCAGACTTTCTACTAAATCTGCACTTCTATTCTACTAGTTTTTCTCTCCTCATTCCTTTCACCCATTTCCTCCCATGTTGACTGTATGACTGTAACTTGTTGCTTATATCCTAAGATTTTTATTAATATTGTTTCTTCATTGCTTATTTGACCCCTATGACAATCATTAAGTGTTGTACCACATGATTCTTAACAAATGTATATTTTATTTTATGTACGCTGAGAGCATATGCACCAAGACAAATTCCTTGTGTGTCCAATCACACTTGGCCAATAAAATTCTATTCTGTTCTATTCTAAAGCTTCAGCTGTTTCAACAATGAAAAAAATGTTCAAACTCTTCACTAAAATAAAATAGCCCTTAGTAGAAGGAAGGAAGGAAGGAGGAAGGAAGGAAGGAAGGAAAAGAATCTATTCAAACAATTTGTAATTGCACAAATATTCCAGGATGATGCATATCCTGGAAATTCAATTAAAACAATTTAGAAGGAATGAATTTTTTAATCCCTTAACAGATTCAGAATTAAAATGTATTTTTGCTGTGTCCAACATAATGAAGATCAAAACAGTGCCACATATGCACTGTTTGGAAAGTAAAAACATTCTAATATGAAAATGCAATAAATTAGTAGTGACTTCCAATTTTAACCGCCTAAACGATATACCGGTAGTTTATTTGCTTGTTTGGTATAGAATCACTATAAACCATGTTTATATTCTTTTCATAACTAAGGTTCTAGTTAAGTTTTGATATAGAGATTTTTTCCTTCAATCAAAAATGCAAAAAAAAAAAAAAGACTCCTGGGGATGATAGTTCTAATGTGGAAGAGCACAGAAATCCAGTCAAATTTAAGAAATCCAGGTACTGCTGAACATGGCCTTAACTCTCCTGTTGAGATCAATAGAACATAATATGTTTTTACATTGTGCATGAAGTTTATTTTGGTTTTGGATAGAGATTATAATTAACTATCTTAATTGCTTTTAAGGAACAAACCAAGCAAGTTAATATGATGGACAAGAACATGAATCAAGGCTGTGATATATAAAAGGTATTTTGATGAAGGGCAAAAGAAAAACACAGTTGATCTCATGCAGCTTTGCAGAATTTCAGAGAGGGTCCCTGGTTGAAAATTTACAGTTTTATCTCTTTTTAAAAAATTTGCCAAGGGAAAAAGTCTCAAACTACCCCGTGGCTGAGTAAAACTGAAGGAAGTTCCATAAATATTGGTACTCTTTGATGAAATTAACAATAAGAATTTTAATAGATAAACTTAGAACTAAGCAATTTAGAACTAAGGAGAAATTTCCTGACATTAGAACAAGTGGAACAGACGCTTCCAAAAGTTGTGAATGCTCCAACACTGGAGGTTTTTAAGAAGATGTTAGATAACCATCTGCCTGAAGTCGTGTAGGGTTTCCTGCCTAAGCAGGGGGTTAGACTAGAAGACCTCAAAGGTCACTTCCAAATTTGTTGTTATTGTTGTTGTTATATCAACAAATGTACAAATTAGTACAAAGATAGTCAGCATTAGGATTCATCTCTACCATTGAGCCTAAACAGAAGAAAGTCTGAAACCCTTCCCGTGTTTGTTTTTTCTTGATACTATTTATCTTATTTTCCATATTTATCCTCTTCTGCCCAAATGCTTCTCCTTTTTTGTGTGTTTTATATCTTATTGAAATGTAATAAAGTTGATTTTTTTAAAAAAAACAAACAAACCCCGATCTCTGTGTTCATGTTCTGACTGTACAACATTTGCCTAGAAAAAAGCTATAAAAATGTCACCTGGAAATGGCATGTACGAGGTTGTTTTGTGACTACTAGAACTAGAAACTGGATTTTTGAGGCTGTGTGGGTAGGTTGTATTATTGAGGCTTGGGATTATTGCAAGCAGCCAAATGACTATCTTAAATCTTGCTTGTTTATTTCAATCATTAAACCTCCTGAGTAATTCAGGGATCATTCTGAAATATTTTGCCTTGATACTCAGATTAATTACATTGGATTACTGTAAGATGCTTTATGTAAGGGCTTGCCTGAAAATGATTCTGCTGGTGCAGCTACTATTAAGTTATTTACCAGGACTTCTTACAGCATATCTGTCATTTCTTGCATTGCAAGCTCTGCGTGAGGTGGCAATCATTTTTAGATTATTGCTCTAGGCCCTAAACAACTAAAGGCCATGTTATCTGAGGAGCTGCTTGCTTCCATAGAGGCCTGGCTGATCTTCAACTTCTGTAGAGAATGCTCGGTTGATCCTGTTAGAGATTGATTACATTCACTTTGCTGGGATGCCATGGTACTGTTCACTGCTGTGACCTAATGTCACACAGTGATTATATTCAAGGCCTCCTGTAGTAATCCTTTCCTTTGTAAAATTTATTAATTTTTTTTTTAAAAAACCTTCATTTCCTCCATTTCTTTTTGGCTATTCCTTACTAATAATTATTCCTTTTATTTTTGGATTTTTATTATCTTCTGAATTGTAAATGTTTTTAATGGAAAGCTCTGCAAGATTTCCACAAACAAATATATACATAATAAAGGGTGAAGTTCTTTATAATGAAATAACTGGGACTCTTCTATCACCTGTGTGAGGTGATGTTTATAAAGCCACTAACTCTGCCTGCCTGCCTGCCTGCCTGCCTGCCTGCCTGCCTGCCTGCCTGCCTGCCTGCCTGCCTGCCTGCCTGCCTGCCTGCCTGCCTGCCTGCCTACCTACCTACCTACCTACCTACCTATCTATCTATCTATCTATCTATCTATCTATCTATCTATCTATCTATCTAACTATCTAACTATCTATCCATCCATCCATCCATCTATCTTGGATTTATATGCCACCCCTTTCCGAGGACTCGGGGCGACTTACAACATAAAAAAACCATGCAACATCAAATGCAACAATGCACCTATTGCTTATTGGCAAACTCAGGGCATTGCATGATAAAAGTTAATTTCACCAGTGGAAAAAGATCACATGTATTCAGGTATCATCAGACCCATTTAGTACAGGAAACAATAAATATACCATGATGTTTCTGTAAACCTTGCAACTAGCTTCTTTAGAGTAGATGTACGAAACCAGATTAAGGCCAATTAATGTACTAAGTACAGACAAATTATGGTGCTCCTTTCATTGCTTAACTGACAAAAACATTTAGATTGAATAAGTGCTGAAAGCTAAATTTGAGTGTTGGCAGTGAAATAGTTAAAAGCATGATAATAGGACAAAATACTTTGTCCACCCCACTTCTTTGGTGCCTTAAGCATGAATTACTTTTGCTTAATGTTTAAGCCATGCATAGAGATATAATTCTGATATTTTTTAAAAATCCCTTCATCCCAAAGATCAAAACTGGGAGACTCTCCAACTACTTCAGTCTTCTTGAATTTTGACAAACATCTGTGCCTCATTATTTAAGACCTTCATCATTTTGTAAGAGAGGATTGTTCCATTAAGAATTAACTGGAGGATATGTTGGCTATGACTTCATGTTATGCAAATGAAGTCTTATTGAGGAGTGCTCATTAACTTAGATTTACCTTGGCAATTATGATATCTTTACTGGTTCAAACTTAATACATGTTTCATATTAGATTTGTTTACATGGTCTTTTTATATTGTTGTTAGCCACCCTGAGTCTTCGGAGAGGGGCGGCATAGAAATCTAATAAATACAAATGCAAATACAAATACAAGACCTTTCTAAATGTTTAGTCTTCAACAACCTGCTTGAAAACAACCAATCAATTAAATTAAATTAAATTAAATCTAGGACCTGCCAAATTATTACATATAAATTTGAAAACTACTCTTCCACATGGCTTGATAGTCTTATTGATGGGAATTTGCATGGTTCCTCCTTCACTGTGTTGTTTAGGTTGTGTACATACTATTGACCACCTACCAACTAGCTACCAAGGATAGTGAAAGAATGCTTTCTCTCAACATGAATTTTGCATAATGTGTATATAATAATGCTACATTATTATTGTAGAATTATACAGCCTTTTCAAAAATAGTGAACTGAAGCTATATACAAAGATAAAGGTACTGTAAGCATGATAAGAATGGGGGTCATCACCATGTCATGGTGATGAGCCATTAAACTAAGATTGTGCATAAATTAACTAGTACCATAAGATTGATTTCCTATTATAAAGTGAAAAAGCACAACACATTACAGGAAGAGTCTACGGAGAGGGGCGGCATACACATCTAATAAGTAAGTAAGTAAGTAAGTAAGTAAGTAAGTAAGTAAGTAAGTAAGTAAGTAAGTAAATAAATAAATAAATTTAAAATAAAATAATAAAATAAAATAAATTGAATTGAAATGAAATGAAATAAAATAAAATAAAATTTTAAGATTAAACTTCCACATCATTCTGTATTAAAATCATCAAGCTCTAAAGGTATATTAAGATATCCAGTTTGGTGTAGCTATTAGACTAAAAAACAAAGTATTACAAATTCTAGTCTCAATTTAGACATACAGCTGGGTGAGTACCTTGGGAAGCAAGCTTTCTCTCAGATTTAGGAAGATGCCAAAGATGAGCCACTTCTAAAAAAACCTAGCCAAGAAATTTGAAGGCCAGCAGGCTTACCTGTTGGCCGTATTTGCAGTGGGGCCGACCACATGGGAGGGGCAGATGCCGCTCCCGAAATGCCTTGCAGCATTCATTCAGCTGGAGGGCTGAAGATAAAAGGCCACCCCAACAGAGCTGTGATCCCTTTCCTTTTGGGATCATCAATGAATAACCCGCCCTCCCTCTCTCTACTTTTCAGTGTGATAAGGGTCACCTTAGGTTAGGAATTTTTTGTGGCTTAGTCACCTTAATGACAGCAGTTTTCTCACCTACTCTACACCAGAATTTGAGCAAGGGGACAGGTAAGGGGTGTTTCACTTAGCATTTTTGGTTATTGGCTTTTCATTGAATTAATTCCCTTTGATCAATGAGTATTGTGGGTGATCCTTGTCCACCAAGACCAAGCGTAGAACACCAGGGGAGGCAGGTAGGGGCGGAAATGGATACTAGTAGCAGCTGCATGTTCTCCTTTAGAGCACCTTTTGGAAGGTGCCCCTTGCCAGAAGCTTCAGGCATGTGGGGCCTGAGTGATGGAGAGGGGGTGCCCTTGGGGCTCACCTACATCAGGGCCTCTGAATGGGGAACTGGGGCTGAGCCTCCCCACATGCCAGGTGGTATGGCGGAGAGCAAGGGGAAGGCCCATAGTACCTTCCCTTGCTCAGCAAGGAGCTTCGCCCATAGCTGCTTAGAAATGTTATGATACGGATTCCACCCCTTTTTAGGTTTACCTCTGCAGGTCTAATGCAATTTAAATAATAATAAAGTGACCCAATTTTAAACCTAGTCTGGTGTCTGGGTAATTATCCGGTCTCTGCCGCAAACAGTGACTCTTCCAGATAATCACCAGGAATCAAAAAGGGAGAGACATATTAGCTTTTAAGGCTGTGAAGTACAGTGGTACCTCGGTACTCAACCACAATTCGTTCCAGAAGTGTGGTTGAGAACCGATTTGGTCGAGTACCGAATTTATTTATCCCATAGGAAATAATGGAAATGGATTTGATTGGTTCCCAGCCCCTGTTAACTCGCTGGGAACCAATTAAATCTATTTTCTTTATTTCCAATGGGATAAATAAATTTGGTGCTCCAAGCTGCAGAAAGGGTGGGGGCTGCTGCAATCCCAGCAGCTTCAGGGGGCTGAGGAGCTCTATAAGAGCTCCAAGCTGCAGGAAGGGTGGGGGCTGCTGCAATCCCGGCAGCTTCGGGGGGCTCCTTTCTTCATTGCTTCCTCTTATTATCTGTAAGCAGCTGCAAAAACTTTCTCCTTCCCAGTGGGTGCTTCCCTTCGAGTAGCAACAGCGCCGGGAACGTCACGTAATGAAGGGAAGCTTCTGGAGCGGCGGCAACTGCTGAGATGGCTCCGGCGGCTTCCCTTCATCACATGACATTCCCAGCGCTGTTGCTACTCGAAGGGAAGCCGCTGGTGGGAAGGAGAAAGTTTTTGCAGCTGCTTACAGGTAATAAGAGGAAGCAATGAAGAAAGGAGCCCCCCAAAGCTGCCGGGATTGCAGCAGCCCCCACCCTTCCTGCAGCTTGGAGCTCTTAGAGAGCTCCTCAGCCCACTGAAGCTGCTGGGATTGCAGCAGCCCCCGGCGGTAACATTTCGGATAATGAACAAAATTTTCTCTGGCTGTTCGATATCCGAATTTTTGTTCAGATACCGAAGCAAAATTTTGCCGAAAATTTTGTTCGTTATCCGAAATGTACGAGAACCAAAGCGTTCAAGTACCGAGGTACCACTGTACTTTAAATTTGATTTGGGAAAAATGTGGCTAATTTAATGGTTCAGAGATAGGTGTATTGTACAGTTTTTTCATATGTAACCTTATTGTAAAGTTAAATGTATTCCATCTCAGCAATGTACATTCTAAATAGCATGTTGGTATAGGCAGTGCAATTTGGTTTCTTTGTTTAAAAATGCAAAACAAATGATACTTTATAACATTTCTCTCTCTCTCTCTTTATATAATATTCACACATGCTAAAAATGAAACAAAAAAACATAAATTTTGATTATTTATAACGTCAACAAAAAAGAAATTAACAGTAAGGAATTAGGGACATTGATCATTTAAGAAGCAGAAACCCCACAGTAATGTTTAATATTTTATAAACCTGGCAGAAAAGCTAAGAAATGTTAACAGCTGGTGGGCTTTGTGAGACATAGGAACTAGCCTAGAAGTCTGACTAAGATAATATTTTCCTTTAAATCAATTTTAAACTAATTAAATCGTCCTTAATTACATTTAAAACATCCTCCAGCAAAGAGAAGAAAACGACATCAGCTCTAGCTATGAAACAAGTGGAAGAGATAAGAAAATGGCTTACTTTTAATTACATACACAGTATTTTTTTGGAGGGGGTGGATGAAGAATAAAAAGTTTGTTGTTCTGTAACTATTTAATAAATAATTGCTGGATTTAGGTTGCTCAAAAATTCATTCATTCATTCATCTTTCATTCATTCACTAGTCAGGACCATATATCCAAAGATATTTCACCAGAAGAGCCCTTCACTCCTCCACTCGAAACAGAATACCCTATGAAAATAGACTATCTATCCTGGGTCTTGAAAGCTTAGAACTGCGGCACCTAAAACACGATTTAAGTATTGCCCACAAGATCATATGCTGCAACATCCTTCTGGTCAACGACTACTTCAGCTTCAACCGCAACAACACAAGAGCACACAACAGATTCAAACTTAATATTAACCGCTCCAAACTTGACTGTAAAAAATATGACTTTAACAATCGAGTTGTCGAAGCGTGGAACTCATTACCGGACTCAATAGTGTCAACTCCCAACCCCCAACACTTCTCCCTTAGACTCTCCACGATTGACCTCTCCAGGTTCCTAAGAGGCCAGTAAGGGGCGTATATAAGTGCACTGATGTGCCTATCGTCCCCTGTCCAATTGTCTTTCCTTATCTCATATGTCATATATATTCTCTCCTTATCTATCTATCTATCTATCTATCTATCTATCTATCTATCTATCTATCTATCTATCATCTATCTATCTATCTATCTATCTATCTATCTATCTATCTATCTATCTATCTATTATATATATATATCATATATATTCTCTCCTTATCTCTTATGTCATATATACTCTCTCCCTCCCATCTACTTCTCTTCTTTTTACTTTCTATAGTCATATATATTACTTAATGTCTATTCTCTTCCATATGTATTGTATATTGGACAAAGAATAAAATAAATAAATCTTTCTCTTCCCCTCCACCTCATACACAGAAAGGAAAGGAAGTGTGTGTGGGGGGGAGAGACAGATAGATAGACAAACATGCAGCAGAGAAGTTATGATTGATAAAAGAGTGCACTGATAACCTCATATATTTGCCATTTGGTTATTATAGCTTGTGTATTTGTGTGTGTGCTTGCATACACATATGAAGGAACATGCAATGCTTAATTTTAATTATAATTATACTTTCAGAAATGGATAGGTAGTTCTAACAGATTCAGCCTGCAAAAATCCAGATTACAAGATGACAACAAGCCTACAAAATGCTCAAATTCTTTGCTATTTTCTAGAACAGTGTTTACCAGTTGATTTTAAATTGTGTCGATTTCAATTCTCAAAATTCTCTAGCCCGCATTCAACAGTTCTGAGAGTTGAAGTCTTGACATCTTAAAAGTTGACAAGCACCAATCTGAATTTTTGCAGTCATCATGATCTAGAAGCCATAATCTGCCTCATCATGTGTTCCTCTGAATTGAGCTTTTGAGAAGTCAAGTAGTTTGTCAAATAACATAAAGTACAGTTTATTGTGTGAATAAACTAAAAGGTTAATATAGAAGGTCTCCTGCATTTAGTGAGGAAATAATTGCTTAAGGTTCCAGGAATGTTTTCAGTCATGCTGCACAATAATTTATCTGGTCACTAATGGCAATTTTTGAATCACTCTCAGTTTAGATGCAAAAGATTGTAATCAAGAGCTATTTTCTTCATACTATAGATATTAGGTGACTGCCTGGTTCTTTGACAGGTATGAACATGTATTTCCTTTTCCCTAGGAGTTCCCTATGTCCTCAGTGAGATTTATAGTGCAGAAGGTGTATAAAAATAATAATTGACACTTTGTTTCTTTTCCTAAAGCAGTTTTCAGTGACATCTCATGTGTGTGTGTGTGTGTGTGTGTGTGTGTGTGTGTAAGTAACATATTTTTTGCTGATAATGAAAAGGAAGGGAGACTAGCATAGATCTATTTTGAGCTGTTTTGCTCTCTTCAGTGAGATATACCCTTACCGGAATTTGAACCTGTGGGTCTGCCTTGCAAGGCAGCAGCTTTAATCTCTAGACCACAGGATCTTCTCCACTCAGCTTTGTACCAGGGAAGAGCCATATTTTTTTTCCTGTCGAATCACCCTGGTATACCCAAATATGGGAGGGAACACACATACATGCATACATACATACATACACACATAAATACAGTGGTACCTCATCATACGAACTTAATTGGTTCCAGGAGGAAGTTCGTAAGGTGAAAGGTTCGTAAGATGAAACAATGTTTCCCATAGGAATCAATGTAAAAGCAAATAATGCGTGCAAATCCTTCAGGAAAATCCCAAACTTTAGAAGGGAGGCGAACAGAGGGCAGGGAGGAGCAGCTAAATGGGGCGGGTGGAAGAAGCAAGGCTATGCTAAAGGGTGAGCGGAAGGAAGAAAGGCAAGGAGGGCGCCCCTCCCTTTTCTTTCTTCAAAAGACACGGTTTCAGTGCCTGTGCAAGCACGTTGTTATCTGCAAAATTTTTCCTCCCCCAAGCTGCCCCTCCCTCCTCCCTTTTCTTTCTTAAAAAGACACCCTTTCAGTTCCTTTGCAAGCACGTTGTTCTCTGCAAAATTTTTCCTCTCCCAAGCTGCCCCTCCCTCCTCCCTTTTCTTTCTTAAAAAGACACCCTTTCAGTTCCTTTGCAAGCACTTTGTTCTCTGAAAAATGTTTCCTACTCCAAGCAGCCCCTCCCTTTTCTTTCTTCAAAAAAGGGGGGGAAAAGAAACCCCTTCATCCCAGCAGCAGCTGCTTGGGTTCGTAAGGTGAAAATAGTTCGGAAGAAAAGGCAAAAAAATCTTAAACACCGGGTTCGTATCTTGAAAAGTTCGTTAGAAGAGGCATTCGTAAGATGAGGTACCACTGTACATACATACATGTCATTTCTAATTTCTGACTGACCTCTTGCAGGCCAGAAAGGACCAGAAGTGGCCTGGGGAGTATAAAATGTACAGATCTGCTTTGAGAAGTAACGTAAACGTAGCGTGCACATACAGATTTTAAGCCTGTTGTTTCCTAATATCCAAGGAAAATAAAATAAGGTTTTTTGTCCATGAATAATGCATTTCTAAAATGTTTGTCAGAGTGTTTAGCATGTCAGGCATCTTCTAGAAGGGCTAGCAAATTCTTGGGAACAGAAAGAGAATATGTAATCTCCAACAAATAAATAAGAGTGATTACGGTGAGCAGTTGCTTAGAAAAATATGTTTTGAATATGTAGTTTAAGCTTAAGCCTATTCAGGCTTATACATAGTAAAGGAGTGAATATAAATGGAAGAATAATGGAGCTGAAGGAGATCTTTCAGGTCTGTAGTCCAACCACTGCTCGATTAGGGTCGCTGATGAATGGCCACCCAACCTGCAGGTGTTGGATGAAGCAGCTCATTCTATGGTCTGATAGCCAACCTCAATATATTTCCATGTTAAATATAGCCATCATTCTACTGAAACTGTCTAGGTCTGTGATGGCGAACCTATGGCACGTGTGCCACAGGTGGAACATGGAGCCATATCAGAGGGCACGTGAGATGTTGCTCTATGTTATCTCTTGTGCATGTGTGCATGCTGGCCAACTAACTTTGGGCCTTGGGAAAGGCTGTTCTGCCCTCTGGGCACTTCAGGGAAGCTTCCATGAAGCCCCGGAGTGCAAGAAAACCACCCAACAGACAAACCGTAAGTTTGGAAAATGCACTTCCAGTTTGCCTGTTGTGCTGTTTTTCGCACTCCAGAGGGTTCAGGGAAGATTCTTGTAACCCCGGAGTGCAAAAAACAGTACAATGGGCAAACTAGAAGTGCATTTTCCTAACTTCTGGTTTTCCCATTTTGCTGTTTTTTGCACTGTGGAGTGTGAAAAACTGCAAATCGGAAGTCTGTTTTTCCAAACTTCTGGTTTGCCCATTTGGCCAATTTTTTCATGTCTCAGGCTTCAGTGAGGTTTGTGTACATCCGTCAGAGAGAGGGGATTGTGTGGGTGCATGGGGACAGCACAGGAAGGGTGCACATGCATGGAGGGAGGGGTTTGGGCATGTGCACGCATGCCCACACCTCTCCCCCCATGCATGTGCACGCATGCTATCACACCCACACACTCTTTTGGCGCGTGAACCAAAAAAGGTTCGCCATCACATTCATCTAGGTCAGGGATTGGCAAAGTTGGCTCTTCTATGACTTGTGGACTTCAACTCCCAGAATTCCTGAGCCAATCATGCTAGCTCAGGAATTCTGGGAGTTGAAGTCCACATGTCATAGAAGAGCCATCTTTGCCTACCCCTGATCTTGGTGATGAATGAATAAAAACAACAACAACCCATGATTGTAAACAAATCCTGTCATCTAAATTATTATTAGTGTTGTGCCATTTGAAAACTTGATAAACATCCACTGAATCCTTCATCTGGGCAGTTAATAAAAATATTGATATGCACAGATCCGCACAGCCATGTGACACGGCACTCAATATTTCCCTACTAGCTGAAATGGTGCCTTTAACAAGCAGACTTTGAGTAGCAGTTATTTTAAATTTATGCACCACCACCTCTGAAGATTTTATGAAGCATCCATAGCATGTTATATGCACTATACAAATATAGTGCATTGAGAAGAAAAATACCATAAAACATCATCCTTCACCAGACAAGATCAAAACCCACTCTGGTGCCAGATTTGTTTCAAAATCTAGGTTTTTAGACTTTCCTAAAGGATGTCAAAGTTGGGGCCAGATAAATCTCTGCGGGCTGATATGATAGATGCAGTAATGGGCTATCAAAATGTTCATTACCACACTGTGGGTGTGGCTTATGCATTTTGTTTCAACATCTTTCAGTGCAAATTGGGTGTTCTGGGGTGGAGCTCCATTTTCGCTATCCCACGGTGCTCCCCCCCCATCCGGGCAGTAGCCCACTCCTGATTATCTACTATATAAAGTGTATGTACACATATGCACGCACAGCTCTTCTAAAATTATACACGTTCAACCTCATTCACAGTGATAGGAAAAACATACCCAGAACCCGGGTCCCGTCAACTAAAAAATGTTGTCTGGTGGGACCCTTCTCTGTGGCGGCCCCGACCCTCTGGAACCAGCTCCCCCCGGAGATCAGAATTGCCCCCACCCTCCTTCCCTTTTGTAAGCTCCTTAAAACTCACCTCTGTTGTCAGGCTTGGGGAAACTGAACTACCCTTTCCCCCCTAGGCCTATACAATTTATGCATGGTATGTTTGTGTGTATGTTTGGTTTTAATAAGGGTTCTTTAATTATTTTAAACATTAGATTTGTTACATGCTGTTTTTTACTGTTGTTAGCCACCCCGAGTCTACGGAGAGGGGCGGCAAACAAATCTAATTTTTAAAAAAGAAAAAAAAATATCAAAATTTTGCTATCGGTATTGCGTACCTGACCGTACCCATAGGAGCCCACCACTGGATAGATGGCAGAGCTCTAGGATCCCCTGAGATTAGTGCGATTTAGTGATTGAGTCATTTGGGAACCAATCTAACTACAGTTTCATGTACAGTATCTTACGTTTTAGTGCTGAAAAAGGATGGCATCATGAAGATACTTTTGAAGGTTTTGCTGAATCCAGATATACTCTGTGTATGATATTTTCCCAGGTCCACTAAACTAATAATGCTACAAGGCCTGGGAGAAGTGGTGCCTTCTGGATATTAAAAAATCCTTTTCAAAGAAGAAAACCCCCACAACACCTCTCTTCTTCAACACGACACTACATGAATGCATTTCAATAATTTGCTACTAACAGTATCAATCATGATAACTTGAAGATAGATATCAAGTTCTGCAATTTAAATTTTTAGTCTATTTTGAACAGTCAAAACGTCTATAGCATTTGAAACTCATTGATACATATACTCATGAATTCTTTTTACACTCAAGATACAGTACTGTATATGCCTATTTACACCTACCACTCCTTTGCACTATAAAGTCGTACAACTCTAAAGTGTCTGCTATATTGCAGACACCCCTCCCTCCCTTCTTTCTTTATTTTCCATCCCTTTCCCTATTCTCCTCTCTATCCTTTTGTCTTTTCTTTCATTTTCTCACTCCACATTATTTACACTCTTTATTTTACCTTGATGACTAAATATAACATATTTGTTATTATATTGCAGAAGAGAGGGAGTAACGACACGGACACAAGAGCTGGATTTAAACTGGGTCAGTTTTATTAATAATAAATTAGCATAATTTATTCAATTAAATTAGCATAACTTAACATACCTAACTATGACCCAAACAATGGACCTGCAGGGTCAAACAATTGCTTCCGGGGCGGAAAATGATGTCAGATAAACTTCCTGGGCAACTTATGGGCGTAGCTCCATGCTAGTCCAGGTGAGGGACCCCTCCCTCACCTGAGACCCTGCCATGAACTTGCATGAGGGGGGTCCCGCCGGCTAACCCCTAAAAGGGGAATTAAATGGGCGGGACCCAAAGACAGGTTCCCCCCAGCTGCTCAGGTCGCCAAAATCACAAGCTTGGAGAGAACCTGTCAATCATCCCCAAAGATGCCCAATGGAGAACACGCAGTTGCTAAACCACCATCCCAGTTTTCCGCCCCTAACCTGCCTACCCAAATGACCAAAGGTAAGCCAATTAGCCTAACAGGTGCAAGCACCCCCTAACTGCACATCCATCTCCCCAGTGTGGAATGGGCGAAAAAACGGCCTGGCTAAAAATTCCCATTCGGCCCCCTAGGGCGACCCACAATAGCACACTGCAAAATAGGGAGGGCGGGTGGGTGTCTGCTCGCTGCTGAGGTCCGGGCGAAAAGGCCGAGCCCGGGCCCGCGCGCCCTTAAATAGGGTCGGCAAGCCCCGCCCGGACACGTCAGCAGTCAGGCCACGTTGGCCTGATTCTTGGCCGAAGTCTCGCCTCACGAGACTTCGGCCGAGACCCAAAATGGCGGCCGCCAGGAGTCCGGTGTCGGCCCAACCCTCCTGCAAACTGCGCCAGCGGGTAAGTCCGCCGGCGCTATTCTACTAATTTTACTTTATACTATGTATTTTGTTATTTTTTGTTTTGTTTGTCTTCCCCTTTTAAAAAATGTTAATATTTAATAAACATTATTTTTTTAAAAAAAAATAATGCTATCAACGGATGAGATAAAGTTAAGCCCATGCTAGTTACTAATAGTGGCGTGCTTATCCAACATCTCAAAACAAGCTCTTTGGTCATCTGTTTAAGGTCCATGTCTGGTATAAATATAAAACTGACAGGCTTATAGTTTCTTATGACTTCCTCTTCCTTCTTTTTGAAGATGGTGATGACAATTGCTCTCTGTCTTCTGGGACCTCATCAGAACTTCTAAGGATGATTGAATTTCTTTAGTAACCTGGGATGTAATCACTCTGGTCCTGGAAACATGAATTTGTTTAAATTGGGATTTTCCCCTTTTCTCCTTATATATGCTAAGTTGCATTTCCCTCCTTTTCCTAAGGACATAATAATGACCTTTTCCCTGCTAAAAGAAAAAAAGAAGTTAACAAGTTCTGTTTTTTTCACCAATGCTAGTTACCGTTCACAATTTTCTCTTTTCAATCCTTTGTTGTGCGTTTTCATCTTGTTTTTTTCACTCTCCTCTTGTTGTATTTTTGTTTAATCCATTGTTTAAAAATGGATTATTTTATTTATTTATTTATTTTTTGGATTTGTATGCTGCCCCTCTCCGTAGACTCGGGGTGGCTAACAACAATAATAAAAAACAGCATGTAAATCCAATACTAAAACAACTAAAAAACCCTTATTGTATATACATTAATCTTTTCCCATATATAACAGTATAACTACAGTATTCTCTTCTTTCAGTAGTCTTATTCATTCGAGCTGTTGACTTGTTTTTCTCTTTTTTGTGTAATTCTTTCAAAATCAATGGCACCTCAGTTGATTAAGATAATTGCAAGCCAAGTTCTTAAATATAATTGACTTGATCTAGAATTCAATATACCTGTAGGCTAAAAGAGTACCATGTAAGATACCCATTTAACCTATACTATTTTATATTTAATAAGACTACCAACTTAGAACAAGCTGACAGGACTGGTATGCTTCAGGTCCCTTCACATAAACAATATTATGTATTGGAACCAATGTTGGGGTTTTTTCCTGTTTGGACTGGTTAGCAATAACAATAGCATTTAGATTTATATACTGCCTCACAGTGCTTTATAGCCCTCTCTAAGTGGTTTACAGAAAGTAAGCATATTGTAAAGATGGAAAGCTGAGTCAACCTTGAACCTACTGAGATTTGATCTGCCAAACTGCTGGCAGCCAGGAACCCATAGACAAGTAATTTCCAAAAATCCTTAAAGATGTATTATCTCAAACTGTGAGTCAAAATGGTCGGATCCTTTGTAGACATGTTCCTTGAAATGACCGAGAAACACGGTTACGAACTTCAATTGTTTATTCTCAACAGGAGACTAACAAGCCGCGGAAAAACTTTCACTCTGGCGCGTGCCTGACAGAAGCCGCGTAAGACCGGAGGCACTTCTATTTATGCATTTTCGCCCGGCAACAAGCGACGCCTGACAGCTCTCTAAGATTGGCGCCAAACCACAGCAGCCAATGAGAGGCAGGTAAACAATCCTTATTGTACATAGTGAATCTTGCTTAACAACTCATGTTTAAACTTTACCTAGTTACAGAATTTTGTGGAAACTTCTGGACATAACACCCCTCCTCCTTCTGGCTGGATTTTTTACAGATGTTTACTCAGACAAACAAGTAATAAAATCGTCCAAACGGGCAGGCCTCCTGGGTGTTCGCTCTGATCTGCGAGGCTCGTTCAGGACCTGGGTGTCCACAGAAGATGATGGTTCCTCGGGTGTCGTTGGTGCAGAGTTTCCACGGCTGGAACATGACCGAGCTGAGGCAGCGCTGGATTGGTCACTGAACCCAGGTAAGTCCCAGTCTATTTGTTCCTGAGTTCTGCTAGGTCTGGCATAACTCCCTGTGGGGCGTGAAGGAGTAGAGACCCCATTACTTGTGTTAGCCATATTTTCCCTTATACTGGCTGTTTCCAGTCTCCCCCGTATATGATCTATGTGCCTCTTCCAGAGGCGGCCATCACAAAGTTTGATCATATAAGTTTTTGGACCTGTTTGATCGGTCACTATTCCACTCTCCCACTGTCTGCCCTTGTCAAAATTTTTGACATATACATTTTGACCCACAAACACTGAGCGCTCAGGGGTTGTTACATTCTCAGGCTTCAATTTTACATAAGAGGGGTGCAGCCTATCTAAGGGAGACCTCAACCTTCTCCCCATGAGTAGCTCGGCTGGGCTCTTATTTGTTGTTAGGCTTGGCGTGATGTGCTGTGTGAGTAGGAAAGTATCCAGTCTCTACTGTATGTCCCCTGGTGATGACCTCTTGATGGCTTCCTTGGCCACACGGACATATCTCTCCGCCATCCCATTAGCCCAAGCTGCGTGGGGCGATACCAAGGCATGTCTGACCCCCAGGTGGGCTAAGAACATTTCTAGTTGCCTGGAAGTAAATTGGGGCCCATTGTCCGAGACCAGGACATCTGGACACCCATGAGTTGAAAACAGTTTCCTTAGTGCATGTATCACAGCTGTAGATGTGGTGGACCCTAATAACATTATATCTAGCCATTTGGAGTATGCGTCCACCACAATCAAAAACATATTGTTGCCCACCGGCCCAGCCAGGTCAATATGCACCCTTGACCAAGGCCCCTGGGGAGTGTCCCACTGTGCAGGGGTGGTTTTGGAGGGATTTGGCCTTGTCTCCTGACATGGGCTACATGTGGCAACCCAGTCTTCGATTCCCTTGTCCAACCCTGGCCACCATAAGTATCCTCTGGCCAAGGCTTTCATTCTGACCACCCCTGGGTGCCCTTGATGCAGCATTTGCATGACCTGTGGCCTCAGAGCAGTGGGGATAACCACCCTGTCACCCCATAAGATACAGTTGTGCATCACTGAGAGTTCCAACCTCTTAGTTTTATATTCACCCATTGAGGGGTCTTCTCCATTTGGTGGCCACCCTTTCAGAATGTACTGCAGGACTTTCCCTAACACCGGGTCCTGTTTGGTTTCAATGGCCACCTCTTTAGCAGTCACAAGGGATGGTGTGCCTAAGTCAATGAGGAGGACATCCCCTGCAGGGGCTGGGTCCTCCACCCTCTGCCCCAATGGACAGCGACTCAACCCATCTGCATGATTTATTAGAGAGCCCCCCTTATGCACAAGAATATAATCGTAGCCTGCCAGAAAAATAGCCCATCTGGACATGCGGGGGGACATAAAAGGAGGGGTGGGCTGCCCGGTGGCTAGCAATCCTAGCAACGGTTTATGGTCTGTGACCAATTGGAAAGGTCTCCCCAATAAGTAGTTGTGAAATGTTTTCACCCCAGCCACCAATGCTAATGCTTCTCTATCTATTTGTGCATAATTGCGTTCTGCTAGGGACAATGTTCTTGAAAAGTAGGCCACTGGTGCTTCTTGGCCACTAGGTAATACATGGGCTAGGACCCCACCCACCCCATACGGGGATGCATCGCATGTAAGCCTAAGGGGTAACGTGGAACTGTACTGGACCACAACACTTTGCGATGTTAAGAGGTTTTTAACAGCATTAAAAGCCTGTCATTCTGTCTCACCCCATTCCCATTGCGCTCCCTTGTGGAGAAGTCGATGAAGCGGCTCAGCTGTGGAGGCTTTCTGTTTCAAAAAAACAGAATAAAAATTCAATAGCCCTAGAAAGGCTTGCAGCTCCGTCTTACAGGTGGGGGCGGGGGCGTCCTTAATGGCTCTAATCTTCTCCTCAGTGGGATGTATCCCTGCTTCATCTATCCTGAATCCTAAAAAATCTACCGAGGGGGTTCCCCCCACACACTTTTCCGGTTTAAGCTGTAAGCCTTTAGCTTGTAATCGGGTCAGAACTTGTCGGATTCTGCAGTGCAACTGGTCTGGAGTGTCCCCACAAATTAAGATGTCATCAAAATAGTGGACCACCCCCCTAATTCCCCACAGTAAGTGTTCCATGAGCCTTTGGAAAATACCCGGGGCTACGCTAATGCCAAATTGTAGCCGTGTACATTTAAAGGCTCCTCTTTGGGTTACAATTGTTTGCGCTAGGGCTGTGGCATCATCTACGGGCAACTGCTGGTATGCCTGAGCGAGGTCCAGCCTCGCAAAGATTTTCCCAGACCCCAGGGTATGCAGCAACTGCTGCACTACAGGTATCGGATACGAGTTGTGCTGTAACGCCTTATTGAGGGTAGATTTGTAATCCGCACAAACCCGCAGGGATCCGTCAGGCTTTAGGGGGGTTACAATAGGGGTTTCCCATGGGGCATGTTTGACAGGAACCAAGATCTCCTGAGCCTGGAGTTTTTGTAACTGGGCATCCAATTTATCCATTAGTGGCAGCGGCATCCTACGAGGTTTCAATCGGAGGGGGGGCAGCAGGATCTAAAGAGAAAGAACTTGGGGGGCCCTTATATGTACCTAACCCGTCCTTAAAAACCTCAGGAAATTCGTGTACAAAATCAGGTACCTGCAGACAAGTCAGTTTGTGAAGACCTATAACAGCTAACCCTAAGGGAGCCATCCAATTTAGACCCAAAAGGGAATGATTAGCCCCTTCAATAATCAGAATAGGTAACAGATGGTGAACATTTTTAAATGTTACAGGCACCCTAGTGCTGCCCAAAACCCTGATCGGGTGACCCTGGAAGTCCTTGATTGTAATGTCCAGCGGTTGCAAAGAGTCCCGTGATAAGTCAGGCATATAAAGTCTCAGTTTATGCCATGGCATTAAGGTAAATTTGGAGCCCATATCCAGCTCCATGTGGCATGGGTGCCGATTTAGCAAAAGAGGGACAACAATTTTATTAGGGGTAGGAGGGTAGGCGGCACAGTCGGTGTGTGTGCGGTTACCTCGGTTGTTCCATGGCCTCCGGCTTCCTCGTCCTTGTTGCCTGAATGGGCGGTAGGACCGTTGAGCAGGAAAGGTAGGCAGCAGGTCCTGATTGAAGGGGATGTCATCGGGCAGGGTGGCTCGGCAGACGGCGGCGATGTGGCCTCGTTTGTCGCAGCGGCGGCAGAAGGCGTCCTTGAAGGGACATCTGGACCGTGGATGTTGACCCAGGCATCCTGCACAGGCTTGAAAGGGCAGGCGAGGTTGCCTGGCAGGAGGTCCCCGAAGCTGGCAGCAGTAGTCCTCATACGCGTCGAAATCAGAGGAGTTGTAGTCATGTGGAAGATTGATGTGGGCACGCGGAGCCTCAGCAATTTTGCACACAGTAGACAGCTTGTCATTAGACTTCAATTCAGCTGCAGTGGCTTCCGCAACTTCTGCTGTCTGAGCAGCCTTAATTACATCTTGAAGGGAAGGGAAGAGTCGTCAGCTGCAAGCAGTTTGTTTCTGATGGACACGTTTTTCATACCAAAGATAATGGCATCTGTCAATCTTGCCTCAGGATTTTCAAATTGACACTTCGCTAATATGGTCCTGAGGCGGGTGGCAAACTGATTAATAGTTTCCCCCTCAGCTTGAGCCATTTGGGAGAACTGGTGTCTGAAAACCCTCGCAGGTTTAGTTGGCTTAAAATGAGTTGCCAACTTTTCTCTCAAAGTTTGCCATGGCACTGAATTAGCAGGTTCAGGGTCGGTCAAAGTACTGGCCAAATCAAAAATTTGCGTGCCACAATAGTTTAGAAATAAAGCCCTTTTCCGGCTGTCATCCGCATCTTTCATGCCGGCGGCTTCAAGAAAAATTTCAAATTTTGCCATATAGGCAGTCCAAGTTGACGTCTCAGGGTCAAACAGTTCAGGCGGCTGTATTATCGAGGGGGTTGCCATAATGATTTTTCCGTAAAGAAAAAATCGCCTCTAGACCCTCGTCACCAGTGAAATGACCGAGAAACACGGTTATGAACTTCCATTGTTTATTCTCAACAGGAGACTAACAAGCCGCGGAAAAACTTTCACTCTGGCGCGTGCCTGACAGAAGCCGCGTAAGATCGGAGGCACTTCTATTTATGCATTTTCGCCCGGCAACAAGCGACGCCTGACAGCTCTCTAAGATTGGCGCCAAACCACAGCAGCCAATGAGAGGCAGGTAAACAATCCTTATTGTACATAGTGAATCTTGCTTAACAACTCATGTTTAAACTTTACCTAGTTACAGAATTTTGTGGAAACTTCTGGACGTAACATTCCTGTTTATTCTTTTTCCTTTTCTCCTTTTTATAATAATTACATTTTATTTTTATACAATATAATATTTATATTTGGGTTTATTGTATAACACCCCAAGTCAATTTGGACTTGGGTGGTGTTAAATAAAATAATCAACTTTGAAATCTGGATTTTCAGAAAGGAGGAATTGCACCCAGCAACAATCTTTAGTACGACATCTAAATAACAGAGCTGATGCAAATTATTTAAATACAGCCCTCAGTATTGTATGGTCCATCTTCACTGATTTTATGTGTCAATTCAGCCTTGGCAAATGAGACAGTTTCTCCCATGTTTTCTGTAGTTTATCAAATCAATAATATTCTGCAAGAGCAGGTATTTTTTAGAAAGCCACCCCTCCCACCAAAAAAAAATCTGAGTGGGAGTTATGATGGCAACACTTATAGGATTCAAACAGGCAGTGCATTCAGTTAAGCACTAGTACTAACCACCATTAGAGGTCCTGAGAACCACATGGAAAGATAAGTAACACATTTCTTCTAAAGCTAGGATTAGAACTAGGGAATTAGTATTGAGGGAATTAGTGGATGATCCCTGTGAATCAATATTGAATCATGTTTCAGAGGAATGTACAAATATAAAAAGACTTTACCTTTCCAAATTCCCATCACAACTGTCACAGCCTATCTGTCTTTGACAATGAAGAATTTTATAGCATCATGACAGTTACATCGATTATCTGTCACAATTGACCATAACTTCATGAATTAATATAATATAAATAAATATACATCAAGTAAAAGCCCATTTCAAATCATACTCAACTCCTGGTGACTTCCTGAACACATTCATATAGATTTTCTGGAAATAATATGAAATAGCTTGTCACTGCTTTCTTCTCAATGTTTTTTTTTTTCCAGCCAGACAATACTTCTCGTATTTTTCTATCCAATAATGTTGAAGTATTGAATAATGGACCTAGATTTACCACATATTCTGACTAGGTAATCAGTTATGAAAAAAAGCTATGGATCTTTATATGTATGTGTTTAAAAAGAGGACATTGTAACTTCTCAATGTTAAAGGATAGATACCCGTGTTTCCCTGAAAATAAGACTGGGTCTTATTTTCCTTTGGGAAACCAAATAAGCACTGGGGGTTATTTTCAGGGAGCGTCTTTGTTAAGATATTCATGAACTGGGAGAGCCAATGGTAACAAGGTCAGCCAATCAATAGGCATAGCAACTCAGTCTGCCAATATGAGCTAACTACTTCTGAGTCTGTGCAGAGAATTGAAACTGAGAAGCTTAAGTCTGGGTGTGGTTCCAGTCCCCCCTGTCTCCTCTCTGTACTCTTCCACCCTGAACTCTGCTGAAATGAAACTATGATCTCTGCTGTCTATAACTGATTAAAGAAGAACTCTGCTAATGGCATTGTAAATATGTATATTATTATGTTTATAAAGAAGTTTATGAATCCAGCTGAATCAGTCATCTCTGTGTGTGCTTCTGGTTTTGATTTTGCAACAAACTTTAATAGTCTTGTTTTTTCCCCAAGTAAAGGAGGCCTACTTCTCCTGCTTGCTTGCCACACAACATGCCAGTACAGTGATCCCTCGAGTTTCGCGATCTCGATCTTCGCGAAACGCTATATCGCGATTTAAAAAAAAATATTAATTAAAAAAACCCCACTTCCGCGTTTGGCTTCGGGAGTCAGCTGGGAAGCGGCGCGGCTGTTTTAAAAGGTCGCAGCCGGCCTGGGGGGCTTCCCAGCACCCCCACGAACCTGGGTGGCCGGGCGAGCAGCGAGCGAACGGCGGGTGGCCGGGCGAAGGGCGGGCGAGCGGCGAACGTCGGACGAGCGGGTGCTGGGGGGGCGGGGGCAGCCGACATTCAAAGCAATCTGTCGGCTTCCACACTTTCGTCGCTCCCCACCTCCACCATCTGCGCATGCGCGGCCATGGGAAAAAAAGGGTGCGCATGCGCAGATGGTATTTTTACTTCCGCAACCCTACATCGCGAAAAATCGATTATCGCGAGGGGTCTTGGAACGGAACCCTCGCGATAATCGAGGGATCACTGTACTGCCGCTGCAAGATTTCATCAATTTATATTTCTCTACCTCTCAAGTAAGTAACTTTGGGAAGTGTACAACAATACTTATTCTCTAATGCATATTTAATTTTCATCTCAATAGGATACTTCTTATTTGTTTTTTGTTGTTTTTTTCCCTTTAACAAGTCTGAATGTGGCTCAGACGCCATTGCTTTTTCTTCAGAGTTCAAATCTGCAGCTTGAATAAAATCTGACCTGATTCTTGTAGGCTTGTTATAAAACTCATGGAGTGTGTGAAATAATGATGGTAACAGGAATATTCTATATGGCTAGCTAGCTGGTATCTTACAACAATTCTGTAGCTTATAGATATTCTTCCGATATTGGCTCTCCAGAACCTGTTGAATTTCACCCCTGCTTTGATCCTAGATAAATAAGGTTATATAATTAATAGTACCTATTCTTGTAGACTTCATTTCAGATTGATTGAGTAGAAGGCATTCATGTAGCTTTTAATTGTGTCTTCTTTAAAGAACGAAGGCTTGTAATATGTCATGTCTTTGGCTTAATTCTCCCTGAGGTTGTGAAGCTTTGCCTTAAGTTGAATCACTTCAAACTGCATATAAGAGGTTCTTGTGATTGCACATCCCTCAGAAAGAGGGCAAGCTAGTACAGCTGTTGCATATCTACTTTCTTTGTTTTACTGATATTCATTCATTCATTCATTCATTCATTCATTCATTCATTCATTCATTCATTCATTCATTCATTCCACCTGTAAGAGATCCATTGCAATTTGATGGCCAAGTAGCTTTATATAATTAGTACTATGTAGGTTTGTCTTGATGATGGTAATGTAAAACAATATGCCCAAAAAGGTGAACATCCAATTCATTCCTTTTACGTGGTAAAATAATGGCTTGTGGTTGTGGTTTTAAAATATGTCCATCACAATGAGAGAAGATTAAGAATTTCCTTTCTCAGACAATAATGTTACTGCTATAGCAACAGTTTGTAACACAAAACAATGTTGTCTAGCGGGGCCTAGGGGAAGAGCCTTCCCTGTGGTGTCCCCAGCCCACTGGGATCATCTCCCTCCAGATATTCGCACTGTCCCCACCCTCCTCGCCTTCCGCAAGAGTCTCAAGAGTCACTTATGTCGCCAGGCATGGAGCAATTAGATTAAGACCCCCCTGTCTACTAATTGTGATGTATGATTGTGATTGAATTGGCTGACTGATTTTAATATATTGGGTTTTTAGCTTGTAATTTTTAATTAGATTTAGATTTAATTTGATTTATATGCCACCCCTCTCTGAAGACTCGGGGCATCTCACAGCATATACAGAAAATCAAGAAACAATAATAACAATCCAATTAATACATTAAAAAAACAATCTTTAAAATTCTAATTAAAAATTTTAATTAAATTTGTTTATACACATTGTTTTATATTGTGTCTTGTGAGCCACCCCAAGTCTTTGGAGAAGGGCGGGATACAAATCTAATAAATAAATAAATAAATAAATAAATAAATAAAACAAGTGGTTGACTGCAAGTTATATGGTTCATCAGAACAGCAAGAATTAAAACACAGTTATATCAATGTTTATATGGAATAGCCTTTTATGCAAAGAAGCATAATGGGGAAAATTAACCAATTATTTTCTATCAGTAAAACCAGGAAAGTAGATATGCAACTGCTGTACTAGTTTGCCCTCTTTCTGAGGGACATTCAATCACAAGAACCTCTTATATGCAGTTTAAAGTGATTCAATTTAAGACAAAGCTTCACAACCTCAGGGAGAATTAAGCCAAAGACATGACATATTACAAGCTTTATTCCTTAAAGAAGACACCATTAAAAGCTACATGACTGCCTTCCACTCAATCAATCTGAAAGAAAGTCTACAAGAATAGGCACTATTAATTATATAACCTTATTTATCTAGGATCAAAGCTTTCGAACATTACACTAGAACAGTAGCTCTTTATATACAGTATATCTTTAAATTACAAAAATGTTGTAAGATATCAGCTAGCTAGCCATATAGAATATTCCTGTTACAATTGTTATTTCATCCACTCCATGGGTTTTATATTACACTTGCAAGAATCAGGTTGGATTTAATTCAAGGTGCAGGTTTCAATTCTGAAGAAACAGCAATGGCGTCTGAGCCACACTGAGACTTGTTAGAGAAGAAAACAACAACAACAGAAAACAAATAAGGGGTATCCTGCACTTATAACTGAGATAAAAATTAAAAATATATTAGATAATAAATATTATTATACACTTCCCAAAGTCTCTTTTGTGAGATAGAGAAATACAGATTGATGAGAAATTGATAAGATTAGATAGATAAAATCATAGATCCCTGCCTAAATTCAACTGCACATTTCTAAAAATTTCATTTCAACATATTTTAATTGTCTCTCTTACCCCTCTTTTAATTTATTTTTAATTAATATGATCACTTACATCAAAAGACTCTGAGAAGAATGGAATGAATCTTGGAGGTCTTCAAGTCAAACCCATCCTCAAGCAGGAGACCCCACACCAGTGGTGGAATCCAATGTTTTCTGAGCATGGCTTGGTGGGCATGGTGTGGCTTGGTGGGTGTGATAGGAAAAAGATACTACAAAATTCCCATTCTCTCCCCACTCCTGGGGGAAGAATGTTGCAAAATCTCCATTCCCACCCCACTCTGGGGCCAGCCAGAGGTGGTATTTGGCAGTCACCCAAATTGCTCAAAATTTCTGCTACTGGTTCTCCAGAACCTGTCAGAACCTATGGATTTCACCACCACAATACCATTTCTGACAAATGTCTTTCTAACATCTTTTTAAAAACCTACAGAGATGGAGCACTAACAACTTCATTCCAATGATTCATTGTTCTTTCAGGATTTTTTCTTTAATTTTAGGTTAGTTTTGATTGATTAGTTTCTATCCATTGCTCCAGGGAAGCACTGTCCATATACTATCTGAAGTTACCTCCCAATCCCCTTCTTCAATCATCTCTGTACAGCCAGCACTGATGAATCCAGTGATTCCCCTGTCCTAAAATGTTGAGTGGAAGGGAACTGTTCATCTGGTGTTGGAGAGATTTCACAAAAAGGAAGCATCTAACTATGGAGGACAGAAGACTACATTTAAAAGGTCAAGTAGCTTCAAGAAATGCCTTAAGAACCTACAGTACATCACCCAGTGCCTTGTGGGCCTGATCTGTCTGATAAATGGCAATGTGATGTCAGTTTTCCCCAAAATACTTGTGGATTTCCCACAGCCATTCAGCCAACAACAGCTTCAAATATGTGCAAATCTGCTGAGCCATCACATGCTTGAAAACCCAGTTCTCCAAAAGACCTACCAGTGGTCTGCTTCTCACACAGAAATTTTCGTCTTTTACATCATAGTGAAAATAACATCTGAGTTATTAGAACTCAATGGGATGATGTAATACTGGTGTAGACAAATCCAATCCAACATCCCGTATTTTTCGGAGTATAAGATGCACCGGAGTATAGGACGCAGCTTAGTTTTTGGGGAGGAAAATAGAGAAAAGAATCTGCTTACCAGGTACACATCTGGCTAGTATCCTTAGCCAGCACTTTATTTTATCCCCTGTTAGAGCTTTAAAAAAACTTTATTCGGGGAGAGTAACAATGAAAGAGCTTGCAAGCCAGTAAGAGCTGGGAACCTAATTATCACCTGGAAATAAACATTCAGAGCAAGTAGAGCAATGGGAAAAAAACCCTGCAAAGACTTAGGGTTTGGAAAACATTCTTCACAGAGAGTAACAATGAAAGAGCTTGCAAGCCAGTAAGAGCTGGGAACACTGTTAGCACCTGGTTAGGACTGCAAAGAAACTGATTTGGAGAAAGTAAAGCAATTAAAAAAAACCCTACAAAGACAGGGTTTGGAAAACATTCTTCCCAGAAAGAAACAGTGAAAGAGCCTGCAAGGTAAGAGCTGGGAAGTTCATTAGCAGCTAGTTAGGGCTGGGGAAAAAAAAACTACATTCAGAGTATAAGACTCACCCAAATTATCAGCCTCTTTTAGGGCGGAAAAAAGTCTATCTTATACTCAGGACAATACGGTAAGCAAAGAATGAATGTCTGTGCAGTGATTATTGCACGCTGAATTTGCTATGCTTTGTAAAACACTCCCCCACCCACCCATCAGTTCAGGGAATGTATCCGTGTCAGAGACACTCTTTCCATGCTACCAAGGGCTTCAAAACATTTCTGGTAGATAAGGTTTGTGGAGATGATAAACAAAGGGAAATAAATTTGCAACATTATAGATTGCAACAACTCCAGAGGTGGCAAAACAGTCTTTGAATATGCAAGACATTTTCACAGCTCCAAATTTGATTTGCTACCTTAAAGCAAGTCACTGCTTTGATTCATAAATCTGCTTTCATTGGTTGAGTTGATCAAATGTTTACAAAATTAAATCATCATTTCATATTGTCTCATGTATCTGAAGGATGACAGGTTGGAGAAAAATTAGTCTGGTATGCTGACCATGAATGATCAATCCACAGGCAATAAGATGTACCAGTCCTACTTGGCAAACTGCCGAACACCCAGGTTGGATGGGACATAGTTGATATTCAGCTGATCCATACTGTTTAAGTTTGCAATGGGTTGAATTTTTGTCTTTCAATTTTCAGCCGCTGAAAATTAAAGCCTCTGCTGCCTCCCAGTCATTCTTTCTCTATTCAGAAGGAACCTAATTATCATCTTTTGTCTGTCAGAAGCTAAAAGGGAATGTAATGTCCCTTAGCTTCTACCTGCTTGGCTTTAAAAGATTTTCTCATCTGCCAATCAAAAATAAACTTTGCCAATAAAGATGAGGTAAAGGGCAGCAGCTGGGAAAGGGCAGGTAAACCAAGTTTTTTTTAAAAAAAAAAATTGATAGGACAAAATGTGCAATCCTATAATTCATTTGCAGCTTAATTTCATCATAACTAAATCGGATCTCAAATGGATCTAGTCTATGTCGCTCTAATTTTGAATCCAAACATGTATTTCTAAATACATTTTTGAATGAAAAGGTATAGTTGATTTGATTTGATTTTGTCTACTGTGGAAACTCATGGAAATTCTCAGTCATCCAGGTCATAGTTATCCCAATGGTGCTTTTTCAAGAGACAATTAGACTTTCTTGTTTTTCTTCAAAGACATCTCAGCTATCATCCAAGAAGCTTCTTCAGCTCTGACTGGATGGTGGGGATGAAAGGATTTATATTCCTTGCAGACAGCTGGTCATTTGCAGTCTTTTAGAGAGATGGGTCATCTGAGTAGTGCAAATGGGTGTGGTGCTTTCTTGGAACTATTGAAAGGACTGTGTTGCAGACTGGAGATAGATGGTCTCATATCCTTCCCCCTCTGTAGAGACAGGGCTGTTCAATTTTGATATAGATGGCCTTTTTGACCCCTCTTTCAAACAAGCAGATTTGCTAAGAGAATCCAAATCACCAGCTATCTGCAAAGAATATAAATCCTTCCATTCCCTATCATGCAATCAGAGCTGAAGAAGCTTATTGGGTGAGAAGCACAATGTCTTCAAAGAAAGACAAGAAAGTCCAGTTGCCTTCAGCTCCTTTGGGATTTCTGTGAAGTACTTTCAGTCAGACTTAATTAGTTAACCCTCACACAAAATGCAGAATCTATTTTCACACAGAGAGCTACCTATAATGTGTAGGGTAAGATAGCAAGCCCTTGAGCAGGTCCTCAGAGAAATGTCATTTGATAGCCATAAAACTCAACAGGTCCTTGAAGGATTTGTAGTGCTGTAAAGGCTCAAAATGTGACTTGCAATTTTGGACACAATTGTTTCTGCCCAAATGCCAGAGCATTAACCAGCGTTCTTGGCATTATTGTGTCAATTATGTGTCAAGAAACCCAAAATGTCACATGAAATCCTTTCTCTTTCCTTACTGCTGTGCAAATGTTATTTCAGCCATTTTGACCCGTGCCACCATCACTGACATTTTCCTTTTCAGCGCTGTGCAGCTGCCTTCTTTAACACATTCAACCCATTCTCTGGTCAAAATATTTCACAGGAAGCGGAAAATCAATTCTGTTTTCTTGCCCAGCAGTTCAGTAAATACCAAAAGCTTGACATTCTGTCCTTGTGATGGAAAACAAAATGAAAATGACAGAACACTATTTGGTTCATGGCACTCACTGGAACAGAAAACTACTTGCTCACCAAGGTTCAGCCTTTCATTTGAGACCAACATTGTAGTGCTGTTTCAGATTTCATATTCTATAGGGATTCATAAAGATCACACAGCCTGCTTTGTAACAGAATTCTTGATTCCCACATTAGCCCTGCAGATAGGAGAAGAAAGAAGTATTAGGTGTGTTATAAAACTACTAATAAAGATGGGATAAAATAAATAAAAATAAACATTAAACAATTGAGTTTCATCCCTTCATTATCTAACATAATGTATCCTTAAGATTTATATTGACTGGTTCCTAATATGATTTGATTGCTTATTTGTACCCAGACTATCATTAAGTGTTGTGCCTTATGATTTTTGACGAATGTATCTTTTCTTTTATGTACACTGAGAGCATATGAATCAAGACAAATTCCTTGTGTGTCCAATCACACTTGGCCAATAAAAAAGTTCTAT
This sequence comes from Erythrolamprus reginae, assembly GCF_031021105.1. Taxonomy (NCBI): domain Eukaryota; kingdom Metazoa; phylum Chordata; class Lepidosauria; order Squamata; family Dipsadidae; genus Erythrolamprus; species Erythrolamprus reginae. The sequence goes on along the minus strand of NC_091955.1, from coordinate 26,725,311 downwards.
TCTATTCTATAAAAGAACCTAACAACATTTTTTAAAAAGGAATCGGAAAGCCAGACCATTATAAAAGACAAGGGATATCATATTTCCTTCAAAACAAGAATAGGACATATAAACCTTTGATAGATTTCTATTGCTTTCTCATATCTCTAAGTGATTCCCTGCCCAGTTGGCTTGAATTCATTACTTATCTTTCCCATGCCTGATGTGGGAACACTAACATTGCAAGATCACAGACAATACAGTATAATCCTCAACTATTCTTTGTACACAGTTTACATCAAAAACAGTTTAAGTTTATTGGATTTATATTCCGCCCCTCTCTGAGGACTCAGGGCGGCTTACAACATATAAAAAGGACAATATATATCAAAATCCAAATAATTAAAATTCAGTTACAACTAAAAAACTAAAGAACCAATTAAAATACACACATAACCATTCAATCAACAAACACACTATACATTCATCAGCCAGGGGGGGAAATCTAATAACCCCAAACTTAGCAGCATATGTGAGCCTTTAGACTCTTAGGATAGGCGAGGAGGGTGGGGGCAATACAAATCTCCAGGGGGAGCTAATTCCAGAGGGCCGGCCCCCCACAGAGAAGGCTCTTTTCCTTCCCTGTTAACTAGAGAATGTCGCCAAATGAGTTGGAAGGCCAACTCTGCGGGACCTAACCGGTCGCTGGGATTCATGCGTAAGTAATTTGGTCCCATACCATGTAGGGCTTTATAGGTCATAACCAACACTTTGAATTGAGTCCTGAAACCAGTGCAAACCACGGAGTGTTGGAGAGATATGACATGTCAGGGTAGTCCCATGACTGTTCGTGCGGCTGCATTCTACATAATGCAAAATAACCCTCTGCAAAAATTATTATGGAAGAAATATTCTTCACCAAGTATTTTTGCCTTTTCAAAGTTAAATTATGAAATAAAGTTATGAGATTATTAAGCTTACAGTAAGATCCACAACTTTCATCATTTCTATGACATAAAGCACTGTTGAATTACTTGATTCATACCTAAAAAAATTCTCTCAAGGATTATTTTGGAAATTGGAAGCACATACTGGTATTTAACTGAACACATATTGTACAAGTTCACATACATATGTGCTAAAGTACATAATGGTTGTAACTTCTAATGTATATACGTTGGATAATTCTCACTATGGTATATGCATATTATATTTCCCAAAGTTCAGACCCCTTCATTTGCAGAGGCAAATAGAATAAAAGCATAACTGATATTTCAGAATTATTATTATTATTATTATTATTATTATTATTATTATTATTATTATTATTATTAATTAGATTTATATGCCACCCCTCTCTGTAGACTCGGGGCGGCATACAAACGGCATATAAATGCTTTTCAAACTAGGAAACTAAGATGTGTGGGCCTCAACCCTTGCTAGGGAATTCTGGGAATTGAAGTCCATACATTTTAAAGTTGTTAAGTTTGAAAAACACTTATAAGCAACATTTATAGAGGGATACAATATTCATGTCTGTACAATTTTTTCAGACTTCATAGCAGTGGTGAAATCTACTTATTTATTTATTTATTTATTTATTTATTTATTTATTTATTTATTGGATTTGTATGCCTATACCTTCCCTATCGGTTGAGAAGCATGCAATTTGCACATGTGTGCCACTGTCATGCACACTTTTTGACCCTCTGTGCATGGGCAGAAGGCTTTGCGCATGCACAGAGGGTTAAAAAATGGTGGTGTCTGGACAGTGGGCGAAGTCTTGCACTGTCGCCGCTACCAGTTCTCAACCACCAGCAGTCGCCACTATCGGTAAATCTGAACCAGGCCAAATCAGTAGCATTTCACCCCTGCTTTATAGTCTTCATGAGAGTAAAGACAAGTTCGGTTCCAGAGACTAGCTTTCTTCTCTCCATCCTGTTACACATGACATTGCCTAGGTGCTTATTAATTAGAATTAGAATTAAAATCTGATCTATATAACAAAGCTACTAAATTGAAAAGCATACCAAGGAAATCTGTGAAACTGACATTCAATTATATGCACAAAAGCTATGATACATTTGCTCTTGCTAAGATGTCACAAGATTCTTAATGTTTTTGTGCAGCAAGATACCAATATCTGTCCTTGTAAAAATTGCTACCATGTGAGGTCATTATGAGGACAAAATTGTAAAGAAAGGAATGATGCCTATTTAAAAGAATTACTAAAGATAATATGTGATATGTCATTAGTAGCATTATCACAGGCAGCCCACAGAGAAAATATGAGCTTAGAAATGTTATCTTTAATTGCAAAGTTCATCAGCTAAAATCAATGGACTATAATTTAAGGAAAACTTGAATTAAAAATAGCCAAACATTCCAAGTTATTAACAGGAGAATGTGCTTTTGGTTATTACAAACACTGAGTGATTCTTAAGTCTCCCTGAAAAGAGAAGCTATTAACTTGACCTCTGTGTTTCAGAGATTTTGTTTTGTATGTAGGGAAGAATGAATATATGCCTTCACAATTTTACTTTAAGTTTTAAAAATTTAATTCATATCTCACTAGTCATTAAATTGCAATATTTTTCCTGTAAAAGGAACAGGTAAGGATTTTTATGAAACAGCAGAGGTGAGTAATAACTGACAGTACCTTCCAGCCTTCTTTGATGTTCTTTTATTTTATTATCCTGGGGTTTTTTGAAGGAATCAAAAATTGGGACAGAAATTCAGAAGTCTATTGATTTTTTTTTTATCTAAGCAAGAGTAATAGCAAAGTTAAGTGCAGTAGGAATGTTGAAATTGTCATGCTCAAAGGAAAGGGTGAAATGTCTCTCTATTAAAAGCACCCTGTCAGCTGTTACACACTCAGCTAAGAATGGAAAGCTACATGTATGTCTACTGAGAATTCAATCTTACTGAATCCAGTAGGTCTTACCAATATGAGTGAGTGTAGATGGCATTGCAGCCTTAAAAATGCAGTGGTTCTGATTTTGATAAAAGAGTATCTGCACTCATGTTTGAGAGTGAGGAAGTAGTGCAAGTAGTTCTTGATTTATGATCACAACTAGAACTAAGAGAGATACAGTACTTGATAAGTGAGTCACACCCAATTTTATGACATTTTTGTCACAATTGTTAAGCATCTCACTATGATTGTTAAGTAAGTCACATATGGGTTAAGCAAATCTGGCTTTCCCCATTGATTTTGCTTGTGGAAGGCTGGCTAGGAAAGTGAAAATGGGGAATGTAACCCTGGAGTACTACAAACATTGTAAAGTACCTGAATTGTAATTACATGACTCATGTTATAAGGACCAATTTGTAGATTTATTATCAACATCTGTCAATAATGTGAAATGCCTGTCTGGCTGATATGACTAAGCAAACCTAATTATTTACTCAGCTTATGTTTATCTAAGTTAATTAAAACTCTTCTGTTTGTCTAAAGTAAAAAGTTATCTATCTATCTATCTATCTATCTATCTATCTATCTATCTATCTATCTACCTACCTACCTACCTACCTACCTACCTACCTACCCACCCACCCATCCATCTATCTATTTATTTTGATGCCATTCCTCTCTGTGAGGACTCTTCTGTTTAGCTAGCGATCACACCTTCATATGATTTGCCTGTATAGTATGTATCATACATTAACCATTTAGCATTGTAACTAAATTAGTAAAAGTTAATCTTTTATACTTATGTACACAAGAAATTTATTATAAAAAAATAAACACAAGTCCAGGAAGACCAGAGCTTCTGAACACGGGGGCAGCTCTGCTCAGAGAGATCTCTTCCTAACTAGGACAACTGTTGCTCATGAAATCATATGGGTTTAGGTTTAGGTTTAGGTTTATTGGATTTATATGCCGCCCCTCTCCGCAAACTCGGGGCGGCTCACAACAATAATAAAAAACAGTACAGTGCATAATACCAAATCCAATGCCCACCCATCTAGTTACAATTTAAAATTAATAATCTCATAAAAACAGTATATATATAAAAAAACAGGCACACAGTCAATCAATCAACAAAACAACATGGGCAAGGGGGAGGTGCTTTAGTTCCCCCATGCCTGACGGCAAAGGTGGGTCTTAAGGAGTTTACGAAAGGCAGGGAGGGTGGGGGCAATCCTAATCTCAGGGGGGAGCTGGTTCCAGAGGGTTGGGCCCCCCACAGAGAAGGCTCTTCCCCTGGGTCCCGCCAGACGACATTGTTTAGTCGACGGGACCCAGAGAAGGCCAACTCTGTGGGACCTAACCGGTCGCTGGGATTCGTGCGGCAGGAGGCGGTCCCGAAGATATTCTGGTCCGGTGCCATGAAGGGCTTTATAGGTCATAACCAACACTTTGAATTGTGACCAGAAACTGATCGGCAGCCAATGCAGACTGCGGAGTGTTGGAGTGATATGGGCATACTTGGAGAAGCCCATAATTGCTCTCGCAGCTGCATTCTGCATGATCTGAAGTTTCCGAACACTTTTCAAAGGTAGCCCCATGTAGAGAGCGTTACAGTAGTCGAGCCTCGAGGTGATGAGGGCATGAGTGACTGTGAGCAATGACTCCCGGTCCAAATAGGGCCGCAACTGGCGCACCAGGCGAACCTGGGCAAACGCCCCCCTCGCCACAGCTGAAAGGTGTTTTTCTAATGTGAGCTGTGGATCGAGGAGGACGCCCAAGTTGCGGACCCTCTTTGAGGGGGTCAATAATTCCCCCCCCCGGGTAATGGACGGACAGATAGAATTGTCCTTGGGAGGCAAAACCCACAGCCACTCCGTCTTGTCTGGGTTGAGTTTGAGTTTGTTGACACCCATCCAGGCCCCAACACCCATCACTTCCATTGCTTCATTGACTGGACATGGGGTGGAGATGTACAACTGGGTATCATCGGCATATTGATGATACCTCACCCCATGCCCTTGGATGATCTCACCCAGCGGTTTCATGTAGATATTAAATAGCAGGGGGGAGAGGACCGACCCCTGAGGCACCCCACAAGGGAGAAACCTCGGGGTCGACCTCTGACCCCCCACTAACACCGACTGTGACCGACCGGAGAGGTAGGAGGAGAACCACTGAAGAACAGTGCCTCCCACTCCCAACCCCTCCAGCCGGCGCAGAAGGATACCATGGTCGATGGTATCGAAAGCCGCTGAGAGGTCAAGGAGCACCAGGACAGAGGACAAGCCCCTGTCCCGGACCCGCCAGAGATCATCCATCAACGCGACCAAAGCAGTTTCCGTGCTGTAGCCGGGCCTGAATCCAGACTGCTGAGGACCTAGAT